>NW_028270150.1:56648866-56867949 GCF_037043375.1 Chiloscyllium plagiosum
CTAGTTGAAATCACCATCCGGTATCTCAACATCACCCCTTGATTGAAGTTTGGTGACCCTCAGATTAAATTCGCCAGCGGTCATCCCTTTCTTTGAGACAGTAGCTCTGTGGCTGTGGCAACTTAGCTGACCAAAGTTTGGAGGAAGAAGTCAACTCCATCACCTACCCACCTCATATAGAGGTAGATTCATGAACACAGGTAATTCCTGTTCTTGCCTAATAATTCCTGTTCTGTGCCTGTGAATGTAGAATTATAGAGATCCGATAGAGTGGAAGCAGGCCATTCAGCCTATTGAATCCACATTGACCCTGCAAAGAACATCCCACCCAGACCCATACCCCTACCCTATCCCTGTAACCCTACATTTTCTGTGGCTAATCCACCTAACCTGCAAATTTTTGGTCTGTGAGGAAACCCGTAGGGGAGAATGTGCAAACTCCACACAGACAGTCCAATTGAACCAGTGTCCCTGGCACTGTGGTAGCAGTGCAAATCACGGAGCCATTGTGCCGCAAAATGTAATTCCAGAGAGCTGGGCTATTAGTAAGTATTGATGGTAAAGAATGAAAAGCCAATCTCCCTGAAATATTCTGAGGACTGAACACCAAAGCCACTAAACCTTTGTGTCTTACCCAATTAATTTCTTCCACACTATGTGCCTTCCCACTCAAAATCTTTTTCACCCAATGAGGAAGCTAGAAGAGAGGGAAATTGTTGGAATATGATACGCGCTGTTAAAATTGTGAGAAGTACAATCACATGTAACAAAGAAAAAAAATATAGCGGCTGGATGAGCATGATACGAGATGAAGGAAAATACAAAGAAAGAAACAACTTTATTTTAGCTGCAAAATAACTGGAAGAGAAGCAGCAATTCATGAACAAAAACCTGTTTTTATATGGCACCTTTAAACCAATATAGCATCTCGTGACACTTTACAGAAATATTATCAAACAAACTTTGACACTTGATCATATAAGACAACAATATGGCAGATCCAAGAACTTGATCACCAAGATAGGTTTCCAAGGAGAGTATTATAGGAGCTAACAATTATCTTGAAATCTCTTTCCATTCTCCACTGATTTGTTAGCAATATGTTGCTGTCACCTCTTCTGAGATTTAAAACGGAAATAACAAATTGAATTGAATGGTGCAGATTTCCAGCAATGTTGGAAATTCATGTTAATTTGGTCAATGTGCCAAAACAGACCAACTGATTAGTTAATACTTCTGATAATAAAGAGTCCATCCAAAATAAGGGCCTTCCTTAATTAGATTAGATTCCCAACAGTATGGAAACAGGCCATTTAGTCCAACAAGTCCACACCGACACTCCAAAGAGCAACCCACCCAGACCCATTCCCCTACATTTACCCCTAACTAATGCACGTAACACCGTGGGAATTTTAGCAGGCCAATTCACCTGACCTGCACATCTTTGGATTGTGGGAGGAAACCAGACAAGCCCCACACAGACACAGGGAAAATGTGCAAACAGTCGCCCGAGGAAGGAATTGAACCCGGGTCCCTGGTGCTGTGAGGCAGCAGCACTAACCACTGAGCCACCGTGATGCCCTAAAAGTGCTTTAAAAGTGCTTTAAAATATTTAAAAAACAAAGAGAAGAAATTTTTTTTAAATTAGAAACTCAAGAACAGGCACTAGAAAACTGGCATTTGGCTGATCTGTATCATAGAAATGCTGAGTATAAAAGAGGCAGCTTAAGCTCTTATAGGGAATAAATATATATCAGAATAAAATCCCGTCATGCAAGTATTAAGCCTCTACGGTCTTGGCATAATGTATTTATACGATTTGTGCTTGGGTTGCTATAGCTTCCAATTGCTTCTCTTTGATGTAGTTATTTATTATTAATTAAATTACTTATTGTTGGATTCACCCAAGCATTGTTAGATTAAGCAATTGTTTCACATGTTGTATTCCTCACACAACTGAAATCTAGTCTGGAAAAAAACTAGCCAAAAGTGGTCAAGTATGTGGCAACATTTTTAGCATGAAAAAAGGAAATTGGCTTTACTGAACTCCAAAAAAGTTTCATTTCCTAAAATGAGTTCTGTTTTAATGATAATTGAAGCAAACATTGTATTTGTCAATCTCTTTGCTAGTCAGAATACATCAAATCTTACTGATAGTTATTGCATACAGCATTTTATTTTGTTCTTGGTTTCAACACTATTGTATCAGGATGAAGTTACACTAAACCAGTATCACATAATAGGCTCATCACAATTGTTAAGCTGCTTTACTACACATTTAATTTTCTGTTGCATTTTGTAAAATTTCACTCTTGCAGGCCTTTTTCCATATCCAGGATAAAAGCTCAGCTATTCATAAATACAGAAGACAGAGCGGGCTTTTAGAACATAAAAGATAGAACATTACAACGCAGTACAGGTCCTTTGGCCCTTGATGTTGTGCCGACCTATGCAACAAATCTAAAGCCCATCTAACCTACACTATTCCATTATCATCCATTGTTTATCCAATGACCGTTTAAATGCCCTTCGTGTTCGCGAGTCCACTACTGTTGCTGGTAAGACATTCCATGTCCTTGCTACTCTCAGTAAAGAACCTACGTCTGACATTTGTCTTATATCTATCACTTCTCAATTTGAAGCTATGTTCCCTCATGCTAACCATCACCATCTGAGGAAAAAGGCTCTCACTGTCCACACTATCTAATCCTCTGATCATCTTGTTTGCCTCTATTAAGTCACTTCTTAACCTTCTTCTCTCTAACAAAAGCAGCCTCAAGTCCCTCAGCCTTTCCTCATAAGACCTTCCTTCCATACAGGTCAACATCCTGGTAAATCCCCTCTGCACCCTTTCCAATGTTTCCACATCCTTTCATATAATGCGGTGACCAGAACTATATGCAATACTCCAAGTGTGGCTGCACCAGACCTCATTGCTCCAAAACTCAATCTCTCTATTAATAAAAGCTAACACACTGTTGGCCTTCTTAACAACCCTATTAACTTTGGTGACAACTTTCAGGGATCTATGTACCTGGACACTGAGATCTCTGCTCATCTACACTACAAAGAATCTTACCATTAGCTCAGTATTCCTGTTACTCCTTCCAAAGTGAATCACCTCACACATTTCCGCATTAAACTTGATTTGCCACATCTCAACCCAGCTCTGCAGCTTATCTTTGCCCCTCTGTAACCTGCAACATCCTTCTACACTGTCCATAACTCCACCGAATTTAGTGTCATACATTAATATACTAACCCATCCTTCTACGCCCTCATCCAGATCATTTATAAAAATGACAAATGGCAGTGACCCCAAAACAGATCCTTGCAGCACACCACTATTAACTGAACCACAGGGTTAACATTTCCCACCAACCACCACCCTCTGACTCCTTACAGCTAGCCAATTTCTGATCCAAACAGCTAAGTCATCCTCAATCCCATACCTCCTTATTTTCTGCAATAGCCTACCGTGGGGAACCTTATCAAATGCTTTATTGAAATCCATATACACCACATTAACCGCTTTACCCTCATCCACCTGTTTGGTCACCTTCTCAAAGAACTCAATGAGGTTTGTGAGGCACGACCTCCCTGCACAAAACCATGTTAACTATCCCTAATCAAATTATTCCTATCTAGATGAACATTATAGTGAACTCTTATAATCCTTTCCAAAATTTCACCCATAACAGAAGTAAGGCTCATTGGTCTATAATTACCAGGGTTGTCTCTATTCCCCTTCTTCAGCAAGGGGACAATATTTACTATCCTCTTGTCTTCTGGCACAATTCCTGTGATGACATAAAGATCAAAGCCAAAGGCTCTGCAATCTCTTCTATAGCTTCCCAAAGAATCCCAGGATAAATTCCATTTGGGCCAGGGGACTTAGGTATTTTCACATTTTCCAGAATTGCTAACACCTCCTCCTTATGAACCTTAATCTTGTCTAGTCTAATAGCCTTATGCTAATATTCTCCTTAAAACACTGTCTTTTTCCTGCATGAATACTGACAAAAAATATTCATTTAATGCTTCTCCTATCTCTTCAGACTCCACGCACAACTTCCCACTACTGTCCTTGACTGGACCTAATCTTACTCAAGTCATTCATTTATTCCTGATATACCTATAAAAAGCTTTAGGGTTTTCCTTGATCCTACCTGCCAAAGACTTTTCATGTTCCCTCCTGGCTCTTCTAGGCTCTCTCTTTAGTCTTTCCAGGCTTACTTATAACTCTCAAGCACCCTAACTGAGCCTTCACATCTCATCTTAATGAAAGCCTTCTTCCTCCTCTTGACAAGAGATTCAACTTCTTTAGTAAACCACAGTTCCCTTGCCTGACAGGTGCATACTTATCCAGGACGTGCAGTAGTCGTTCCTTGAACAAGCTCCATATTTCAATTGCATCCATCCCCTGCAGTTTCCTTCCCTAGCCTATGCATTGTAAATCCTGCCTAATTTCATCAAAATTGCCTTTCCCCCAGCTATAACTCTTGCCCTGCAGTATACAGCCATCCCTCGCCATTGCTAAAGTAAACATAACGAATTGTGGTCGATATCTGGTATCAGAGGTTGCTCTTGACCCCCCTGACTGATAGGTGCCTCCTTGCACTTCAGTGAGGATGCCTCCCCTAACACTTTGAGTCAAGGCTGCTTGTTGCACATGCAGTGTGTTTATCGCAGAAGCTGTTGGCACATGGGGCAACTGGGAGATTGATACTGGACACTGCTGTTCAGCAAGATGTCCTCCCCCGTGACTGAGGACTGCTGAGCAGCAAGGCAAAATGTAAGTCCTGTGACTGTGCTAAATGGAAAAGCATGGTAAGGCATGGGTAGTGAGAGCATGCAGATAGATACTAAGTGACAGAGTATTAAGAAAGCAAGCAGGCAGCTCTGAAATGCAGCCTAGTCCAATGCCATGGTTTGTTCAATGGCCTTCTGTACAAAATGTCTCTTATGCAGCCTTTCAATGCTAGTTGCCAGTAAGCCCTGCAATGTAAGACTATGCTTCCAATACACTCTGCCAGTGTATCAGAGAAATGCCATGATGGTCATGAGGGGTTGGCAAATCCAGGATACCAATGTCTGTGGACAAGGGTTGCCTGCGACTGATGCCCGTGGATTGTGCCCTGTGATGCTCTTTGGTTGTATGTAGCACAGAAGTCCTTTTGTAGCATGTGGTGAGCTGAATTTACCAAGTACTTTAAGACCATAAGACATAGTAGTGGAAGTAAGGCCATTTGACACAACGAGTCGACTCCTCCATTTAGTCATGGCTGATGGGCATTTCAACTCCACTTACTTGCACTTACCCTGTAGCCCTTAATTCCTTGCGAGATTAAGAATTTATCAATCTCTGCCTTGAAGACATTTAACGTCCCGGCCTCCACTGCACTCCATGGCAATGAATTCCACAGGTTCACCACTCTCTGGCTGAAGAAATGTCTCCTCATTTCCATTCTAAATTGATCCCCTCTAATTCTAAGGCTGTGCCCACGGGTCCTGGACTCCCCACCTAATGGAAACAACTTCCTAGTGTCCACCCTTTCTAAGCCATGAATTATATTGTAAGTTTCTATTAGATCTCCCCTCAACCTGCTAAACTCTAATGAATACAATCCCACGATCCTCAGCCGTTCATCATATGTTAGGCCTACCATTCCGGGGATCATCCATGTAAATCTCTGCTGGACACGCTCCAGTGCCAATATGTCCTTCCTGAGGTGTGGGGCCCAAAATCGGACACAGGATTCTAAATGGGGCCTAACCAGAATTTCATGAAGTCTGAGAAGCACATCACTGCTTTTATATTCCAACCCTCTTGAGATAAATGACAACATTTCATTCACTTTCTTAATCACTGACTCAACCTGCAAGTTAACTTTTAGAGAATCTTGCACTAGCACTCAGATCCCTTTGTACTTTGGCTTTATGTATTTTCTCACCGTTTAGAAAATAGTCGATGCCTGTATTCTTTTTTCCAAAGTGCAAGACCTCGCATTTGCTCACATTGAATTTCATCAGCTGTTTCCTGGACCATTCTCCTAAACTGTCTAAATCTTTCTGTAGCCTCCCCACCTCCTCAGTACTACCTGCCTGTCCACCTAACTTCGTATCTTTGGCAAACTTCACCAGAATGCCCCCAGTCCCTTCATCCAGATCATTAATATATAAAGTGAACAGCTACAGCCCCAACACTGAACCTTGCAGGACACCACTTGTCACCGGCTGCCATTCCGAAAAAAAGATCTTTTATCCCAACTCTCTGCCTTCTGTCAGACAGCCAATCCTTAATCCATGCCCGTAGCGCATCTCGAACACCATGGGCCCTCACCTTACTCAGCAGCCTCCCGTGAGGCACCTTTTCAAAGGCCTTTTGGAAGTCTAGATATATAACATCCACTGGGTTTCCCTGGTTTAATCTACTTGTTACCTCTTCAAAGAATTCTAGCAGGTTTGTCAGGCACGACCTCCCCTTACTAAATCCATACTGACTTGTTCTAATCTGACCCTGCACTTCCAAGAATTTAGAAATCTCATCCTTAAGATGGATTCTGGAATTTTAACAATGACCGAGTTAGGGTAATCGGCGTATCATTTTCCATCTTTTGTCTTGATCCTTTCTTGAAAAAGAGGGTTACAACAGCAATTTTTCAATCATCTGGGACTTTGTGACTCCAGTGACTTTTGAAAGATCACAACCAACACCTCCACTATTTCCTCAGCCACCTCCCTCAGAACCCTAGGATGTAGCCCATTGGGGCCAGGAGATGTATCAATTTTTACACCTTTTCGCTTTTCTAGCACTTTCTTTTTTGTAACGGCTACCATACTTAACTCTGCCCCCAACACTCTTTAATTGTTGAGATATTACTCATGTTGGGATATTACTCATGTACTCATGTATTTCTCACTGTGAAGACTGACACAAAGTACTTATTAAGTTCTTCAGCTATTAACTTTATGTCCCATCACTAGCCTTCCAGCATCAATTTGGAGCGGCCCAATGTCTACTTTTGCCTCTTGTTTGTTTCTTCTGTATTGAAAGAAACTTTTACTATTATTTCTAATATTACTGGTTGGCCTACCTTCATATTTGATCCTCTCCTTCCTTATTTCTCTCCTTGTTATCCTCTGTTTGTTTTGTAGCCTTCCCAATCCTGTGATTTCTCAGTGCTCTTAGCTACTTTAGAGGCTCTCTCTTTTTCTTTGATACATTTCCTGACTTCCTTTGTCAGCCATGGCTGTCTAATCCCACCACCCCCCACCTCGATAATCTTTGTTTTCTTTGGGATGAACCTTTGTACTGTGTCCTCAATTACACCCAGAAACCCCTGCTATTGTTGCTGTACTGTCTTCCCCACTATGTTCTGCTTCCAGTCAATTTTCATCAGTTCCTCTCTCAGGCCCCTGTAATTACCTTTATTTAACTGTAACACCATTACATCCGATTTTGCCTTCTCTCTTTCAAACTGCAGACTGAACTCTACCATATTATGGTGGCTGCCTTACTTTAAGATCTTTTATAAAATCTGCCCCATTACATAGCATTAAGTCCAGAATAGCCTGCTTCCTTGTGGGCTCCATCACATGCTGTTCTAAAAAGTCATCCTGTAAGCATTCCACGAATTCCCTTTCTTTAGATCTACGGGCAACATTATTCACCCAGTCCACTTGCATATTGAAGTACCCGACGATCACAGTGGAGGGTTGTTTTTTCAGACTGGACACCTGTGACTAGTGGAGTGCCACAAGGGTCGGGGCTGGGTCCACTTCTTTTCATCATTTATATAAATGATTTTGATGTGAGCATAAGAGGTATAGTTAGTAACTTTTCAGATGACACCAAAATTGGTGAAGAAGGTTACCTCAGATAACAACGGGATCTTGATCAGATGGGCCAATGGGCTGAGAAGTGGCAGATGGAGTTTAATTCAAATAAATGCAAGGTGCTGCAATTTGGGACAGTAAGTCTTAGCAGGACTTATACACTTAATGGTAAGGTCTCAGGGAGTGTTGCTGAACAAAGAGACCTTGGAGTGCAGGTTCATAGCTCCTTGAAAGTGGAGTCGCAGGTAGTTAGGATAGTGAAGAAGACGTTTGGTATGCTTTCCTTTATTGGTCAGAGTATTGAGTACAGGAGTTGGGAGGTCATTTTGTGGCTATACAGGACATTGGTTAGGCCGCTGTTGGAATATTGCGTCCAATTCTGGTCTCCTTCCTATCGGAAAGATGTTGTGAAACTTGAAAGGGTTCAGAAAAGATTTTACAAGGATGTTTCCAGAATTGGAGGATTTGACCTATAGGGAGAGGCTGATCAGGCCGGGCCTGTTTTCCCTGGAGCGTCGGAAACTGAGGGGTGACCTTATAGAGGTTTATAAAATTATGAGGGGCATGGATATGGTAAATAGGCAAAGTCTTTTCCCTGGGGTCAGGGAGTCCAGAATTAGAGGGCATAGGTTTAGTGTGAGAGGGGAAAGAGACCTAAGGGGCAACTTTTTCACGCAAAGGGTGGTACATATATAGAATGAGCTGCCAGAAAAAGTTGTGGAGGCTGGTACAATTGCAACATATAAAAGGCATTTGGATGGGTATATGTATAGGAAGGGTTTGGAGGTGTATGGGCGGGGTGCTGGCAGATGGGATTAGATTGGGTTGGGATATCTGGTCGGCATGGACGGGTTGGACTGAAGGGTTTGTTTCCGTGCTGTACATCTCTCTGACTCTATGACTTTGCCTTTCTGACATGCCCTATTTATTTCCTGTTACATTTCCTAACCACTGTACATAACTCCCATTATGATATTTTGCCTTTGCGGTTCCTCAACTCCCTCCACACAGACTCCACATTATCTGACTTATGTTATTCAGTGCCTGTTCTGGTTTGCCATGTCGGGTTTTCTCAAAATCCTGTTTGTTTGGTGCCTTTGGTGAGATAGGAATGTGAACATTAATAAAGCAATTGGGACTGTCAACAAAGTGTTTAACAAGCAATAATCCATTTGCACTGGAAACTCCCTGCGGCATAGCAAGAAACTAGTCATGCTGCTTATCAAAAGCATAAAAGGTGAAGCGAGATGCTGCCAATATTGAGATGGACTTTGCTGGACATTTCATCTGATTCGGCCATGAATTTTGCCTTAGCCCACATCACTCCGATCTATACAGGATTCCACCTTTAACTCCAGATAGACACTAATTCTGTTAAACTTTATCAGGTCAATCCCTCCAGACTTTATATCTCCTGGATAATTATGGGAGTGCTGTGTAGGTGGAGATAGTTTCTTCGACTCTCCTACACATCTTAGTGATATGTGGGAAAGTGTCATTTCTGAGTTATATGCCATTGTGCCCATTTCTGGAGACTAATACTGAAAGTAAAGACGTCATGTTGCCTTGTAGAAAAGTTGACAAATATGTTGAAATGTGTATCATTGTGAGTCAATTCAGCCAACTTTACTAATGCAAATGAAACCACACAAGAAAGCTTTTTTACTCAGTTGAGTATTATTATTATTTTATAAAGTACAAAACTTCAGTGACTCACAAGTAAATGTATTGCTTTGCTGTAGTGTTTATCATTTTAGTATTAACAATTCATAAAATCCTCGCACAATTTTTATTAACGAAAAGAGGAAGCAGATATTTGCAACTCTGTAAAGGCTGGCTGTTTCTGCTGGGTGTTACTGAAAAAAGGTCAGTTGCAACTGACAGGAAATTGATAATTATGTTGAAATATGTTTGACTATGAACTACAGTGTTGGACAGATTACAAATGTAATCTAAAAATGTAGAATTAAGTTGGGAAGCCTTTGACTCTGTTGATGCTTTCATTATTTATCTTGTTTAAAGTATCAGAATATACTATTTTTGTATGTTAATTTTGAAAAAAAAGATGAACAATGATATTTGTAATTCTCTGAAGCTTGTCCACTTTTAGGCTTAAATTACTGAAATATTGTACAACTAAACCTTGTTTCACAATAGCAATGATGCAGAAGAAAAAACACATATGATGCTCAATTCACCTTATTCTATTATTCCAGAGAGGTTGGCTAGAGGAAGTGCTGATAAATTAATTTTCAAGTGTTTGTTTTTAAGAATAGAAAATTTATTTTATTAAATCTTCCGATGTCACTGAAGAATAATCATTTGGCTTGCGAGTGCAAGGCATTGACAGTGTGTGTGATGTAAATTAAATTTCTATCTATTTAAAATTTTATATAACAAATTTCAGGGTACAAAACGTCAATTTAGAAGCCAAGTCATCAACTAGCTCTCTCTCTTATCAGATAGGCATGATGTCAGACAGGATTTTAATTCACGGTAAGTCCATTCCTTTGCACAGAGTCAAATTCTGGTCCATAAATTTATCGGAATCAGACTATCACAGAATACAGATTCACAGAAGTGTTAGGATACAGAATGATACCATTTGATCCATCGTGCCTGCACCAGTTCTGTTACTAGTGCCAATCTCCTGCCTTTACCCCATATTCCTGCACCCCATTTCTATCCTGTTCTGGACCAGACCAAACCCCCTCAAAACATGTTAAGGAGATAATCGAGACCCTAATTTTTTCTTATTTTAAAGGCAAGTGCCAGGCGTTGCAATTCAATTGGCCAAGCTACCAGAATAAAGCAAAACATACTTTATTCATACACTATAGTCAAAATATATCAAAAAAAAGAAGAAATTTGAAAAATTTAACTCAACTGGGAAACCTAACAGGATAACAGATTATTTAACAATGAAATAGTAACTGTTCCAACATAGTAACATCCCATAAACACATCTTTGGCAAAGGCAAATTTAGTAAAATAGATTGTCTCACATGCAATTCTAGCAGCAGGAAGCGAAGCCTAGCTTTTTGCTATAACAGAGGGAGGAAAACCAGCTTCCATGTCTGGCTTCAAGACCCCAGCAAAACATACCGAAAATCTAAAACTAAAACATCTGGTTCTGTGGGAGCTTGACCCCATCCATTCAGACTGCTTCTATTGAACCAACTTAAAAAAAAAGACCTCACAAGCTGTTTACTTTATTGGCTTTGGAATAGACTGCACCACTTCTGTCTCAACCTTACTTCATTAAAGCAAGCCAGGATAAAACACCTCTTAAAGGCACAGTATCATCGCAATCTAAATAATTAGCCAATTTTTTTATGTCAGTGACAGTCTCATTGAAACATTAGAAGAACATTGAAAATATTTACAAATTTAGGTGCAGTGATGACCTTAATTTACTCAAACTAATTAAGAAACCAATACACTTATGCAACTTGTACATCCCCATTTATGAACATTCTTTGAACTGCATAGTAATACAATCTGAAAACTCTCAATCTCCATAAATATGTTAATTTTCTATTCAGTCAGAATTGTGGATTAAAATCCTTACAATGACTTGTTTGCAATGCCAAACTATTTTATGTAATATTTCACTGGTAACAGCTCCAGGTTTAGTTGTTGTAGGCACAACCTTTTTCTTTGGATATACTATTTCCTCAAATATCCTGAGGCTGTTAGTTTCCTACTAGCGTACAGTTTCTAGATAGTAGGTTATATAATTTCAGATCCCTGTGTTGCATGTATGGTATATTTTTGGTATGGCTGAGAAGCTTTGGGATTCGCTGACATGAAACCTTCTTGTCGATATTAGACCTAGCTCCTCATACAAGGTGGGAAGGTAATCCCCCATGTGCTGATTTTGGCAGAAAGTTGTCTCAATATTGATAAAGTTAAAAATCACATAACACCTGGTTATAGTCCAACAGGTTTATTTGGAAACACTAACTTTCGAAGCTCTACTTCTTCCTCAGATGGTTGTGGAGAATAAGATCATAAGACACAGAATTTATAGCCAAATAAGTACAGTGTCATGGAGATGTGATGATACATTAAACAATTTTAGATCAAACCTTTCATCTTTTAAAATGGGATTTGTTGGTTTCTGTTCTTTGATATGTAAATCCCAGAACTACTTTCAAACTACTTTCTTAAGATAGGTCTAGTTTTTCTAATAATAGGTGCCAGCTCAGCTCAGACAATGCATTAAGGTGGGAGGTCTGTCTGTGTCCAAATGTTGAGTTAGACTGTTTCTATTTCTGAAGTGGGATTTACAGAGTTTTACATGGCTTCATGCAGTTTTTTTAGCAAAACAAAATGTAATTCTGCAAAAACAAATACACTCCATAAAGTTACGTGTGTGCATATGTAGGAGAGACAGAGTGTGTGCATGTGAATGCATGCGTTTAGGTGTAAGTGCATGTGATAGAGTGTGTGTGTGTAGACTTGGTTAAGCGTGTGTGTGAGTGTGATGGGATATATGCCTGTGAGAGGGTGCATCGTGGGTGTGAGTGCGGGGGATGTATGTGTGTGCGTGTGAGAGAGAGCTTGTGTATGAGAGAGGGTCTGCATGGGTGTGTGAGTATGTAGGACTGTGTGTGAATGGACACTGCACAACAATTCAGGCAGGATCTGAGGAGCAGGAAAATCGAGTTTTTGGGCAAAAGCCCTTCAACAGGAATAGAGACAGGAAGCCTCCAGGGTAGAGAGATAAATGGCAGGGGAGTTCCCCTCCCCTTCCCCCCACCTTACCTGTTCCAACCTTCCAGCTCAGCACTGTCCTCATGACCTGTCCTACCTCCAATCTCCCTTCCCACCTATCTGCTCCACCCTCCACTCTGACCTATCACCTCCATCCCCACCACCATTATCCTATTGTACTCTTTGCTACCTTCTCCCTAGCCCCACACACCCCACCCCCATTTATCTCTCCACCCTGGAGGCTTCCTGTCTCTATTCCTGATGAAGGGCTTTTGCCTGAAACGTCGATTTTCCTGCTCCTCGGATGCTGCCTGACCTGCTGTGCTTTTTCAGCACCACTCTAATCTAGACTCTGATTTCCAGTATTTGCAGTCCTCACTTTTGCCTTCTGATTTGGAGTCAGGCCTCGCCAGACTTCTCTTTCGATTCTGCCACAAATCTTGTGGTCGTCCACATTGTTCAAAACCCCATTAGATTCGCTTTGCGTGTTTAATTTAAACATATTATTACTGTCGAAGTAAGTATACCTATCAATCAGAGACAATTTTAATAAAAGAACAAAAATGCCCCTTAAAGATGCCTTTTCAGTTTTAGTAGGTTGGTGAGATGATGTTCATTTGTAGTATATTGTTATTAACTAGGAACTTGGATTTGAAAATGGAAGAAAAAATAATTTTTATTTGTTAGTAATGTGAAGATGACATATTCTGCTCACAAAGTTGAGAAATTAATTTTGGACAGTGAACTAAAGGCAGCTTTTCCAAGAAAACATGTGATGTAAGTGACTCAATTGACTACTTTAGAAGTTAGCTGAAAATGTGTTGCTGGAAAAGCGCAGCAGGTCAGGCAGCATCCAGGGAACAGGAGAATCGACGTTTCGGGCATAAGCCCTTCTTCAGGAATGAGGAAAGTTTGTCCAGCAGGCTAAGATAAAAGGTAGGGAAGTTAATTGCTAAATATTTGTGAGGGTGAATTTTAAAACAGAGAAACAGATGTTCAGGGGCCGCTGGTTGAGTTCAGCAAAAGAGAAGTTTGATTTCTGATAATGTATACCTTTTCCACATAATATTGACCTTTGTATTTTAAGACTACTTCCTGTATTCCTTCGATTTTGAGCAGTGCTTATCTGTTCCATGCCTTTGCCTGGCAGATGTTTGTAGTTTTATTCTCTTCCATCAAAGGACTTTTTTTAAGTTAATACAGTAACCCTTGTTCTTGTGTCAAGTTTGAAATTAGTTGGGTGATAGTTAATCTGTAGGATCTCTGTCATAATGGCTTCACATGAATCACCTAATACCTCTCAAAATGGTTGATTCACATCTTCAAAAAATAGTGTATCTTCATATAGTGAAGATATCTTTGAATATTCTGGGTTTTCTTCCAAATCTGCTTGCTATAAGGTGTTAACTTCTTTATGCAAGTAAGCATCATTAGTTATATTGTTCAATAATTATTTTTGACTTTTGCACATTCTGTGGAAATGTACTTTTCATTCAGTTTTGAGGACCAATGTATTCCAGACTTCTTAAAAATCTTAATCTTACCTTCCTGAACTTCCTTAGAGAGTCTATCAAAATAGACTTGCAATCCCCACCACAGCATCTTACCACTCCTAATATATCTTTTACTCCAGCAGTCTTTGTTTCACAAACTCTCTGTTAACTGCTGAGAGAAAGTGAGGACTGCAGATGCTGGACAGTCAGAGTTGAAAAGTGTGGTGCAGGAAAATCACAGCAGGTCAGGCAGATCCGAGGAGCAGGAGAATCGATGTTTCGGGCATAAGCCCTTCATCAGGAATGTGGGATTGAGAAGGGGCTGAGAGATAAATAGGAGGGTGGGGGTGAGGCTGGGGAAGCTAGCTGGGAAGGTGATGGGTGGATGCAGGTCAGGGTGGATGGGGAAGGTGGAGCAGATAGGTGGGAAGGAAGGTGAACAGGTAGGACGGGTCAAGAGTGCGATACTGAGATGAACGGTTGGATCTGTGCACTGCTGTCTAGCATACCTAAATGCCACTGTACATCTAGGTTTACTTAAGAATTACTAAACATGCATTTAATTATAATGTAAAACTGATGTTTCCCAGGTTCTCAAATTTACAGCCAATTAAACGTTGACTTTACCGTGATGTTCCACTTCTACCAGAACTGTTAGATTTTGGGGTTTCATGATCATAGTTATCTAATATAAGCAATTGACTATTGAAAGCAATTTTCAAGAAGTTTATTGAGTTAGTTAAGAAAGGAAATACATGACTACGGTCAGAATGGAAGTACGTCTCCACATTTCTGTCCCTTCTTTTATCAAAAATGAAGGGCTGAGAGGCAACTTGCATGAGGTTGCCACTCCTGTGAGCCACTCCTGGAAAATCCAGCCACAATTTTTAACTATTGTCTCAAGTAAAGACACCAGCTTGAATCTGTATAGCATGGAAACAGTTGAATACTCCTTTAAAGCAGTTGGTTATTCACGTTAATACCTATCCTTAGCACCTTCAAAGCAGAAATTTATCTCATTTTTTGAAGGACTACTGATGCTGGAACTATTCCACACCTCTAAGTCTCCAAGACGTTGAAATTCTACTTTGTAGCTGAAATAACTCCATGGAGGCCAGAATCCTGACACCAAGTCACCCTTTATTTACATGCGCACCAGTCCCTGGGGTGAGGAGAATCCCAGAGATGCCTGTTTATGTCTATCAGCCAGGACTCCCCGATTGTCCCAGGTTAACAGCCCCAATCAGGGATCTCATATTCAATGAGATCCATCCTGCCACCTCTCATTCCAACCACTATAGTGATCCTACAATGAAGTTAAGTGAAGAATTAGGCCACCTTCTCCCTATCAATTCATCCATCAAAGGAACATCATAACCCCTCTGTCCCCACTGTACTGACCAAGTATTTCTCAAATTATCCTTAGATTTCAAGTTTCCACAACTGTTTCTCAAATATATTGAATGTGCTGTGATCACCTTCTGCATAAAGAAGAATTCCAGTGGTATATTTTCAAATCATCATCTCATGTTTGAACCTGTCACTGCTAATTTTACACTTGCAATTTGGTTAAAATAATGTGACTGGTTAACTTTTTTAGAGTATCAACAGTCATATTATCAAAGGATTAAAGAAGTGAGAAATAGTGTCAATAGGAATATTATAGAAGTACATTAATGAATGCACCAAACATTATGCTGAGCTGGATTTAAATGCAACTCAGGGAATTTTGATTTGAGACATGTACATTTCAAATGTGCGTTTTCTTGTCCCACATCCAAAACAGTCTGCTTACGTCGACATTATTTACAAAATTCAGTATTTTTAAAGATCCTGTCCCTCCCAATCTTTCTCAATGAAATGAAAGTAAGGGCTTTTCTTCGTGCCAGCCTCTTCTTATAATTTTAGATCATAGCTATCATTGTCACACAGCACGGAAACAGACCCTTTGGTCCTACCAGTCCATGCCAGACCCAATCCCAGACTAAACTAGTCCCACCTGTCTGCACTTGGCCCAAGTCCTGCCAAATATTACTACTTCATGTATTTATTCAAATGTCTTTTAAACATTATAATTGTACTCACATCCACAATTTCCTCTGGAAGTTCATTCTGCACACGAACCACTCTAGGTGTAAAAACAATTGCCCTCATGTCTTTTAAATCTTTCTCCTCTCACCTTAAAAATATGCACCCTAGTCTTGAAATCCTCCAACCTCTGGAAAAGACACCTGTTATTCACCTTACCTATACATCTCTTGATTTTATACACCTCTATAAAGTCATACCTCAATCTCCTACATTCTGGTGAAAAGTCCCAGCCTATTCAGCTTCTCCTTATAACTCAAGCCTTCCATTCCTGGCAACATCCTGGCAAATCTTTTCTGAACCCTCTCCAGCTTAATAATATCCTTCTGATAACAGGGGGACCAGAACTAGACATAGTATTCCAGAAGATGCCTCACCAATGCCCTGTATAACCTCAACATAATGTTCCAACTCCGATATTCAAAGGTCTGAGCAATAAAGACAAGCATGCTAAATGTCTTCTTTATTGCCCTATCTACATATGATGCAAACTTCACAGAATTATGTACCTGAACTCCTTGATCTCTATGTTCTACAACATTACCCAAGACCCTACTTTTAAATGTAAAAGTGCTGCCCTTGATTGTTTTGCCAAAATGCAATGCCTCACATTCATTCAATTTAAATTCCATCTGCCCACTGACTCAATTGTTCAAGATTTCTTTGTGATCTTCAATAACCTTTTTCACTGTCCATTGTATTACCCATTTTGGCATCATGCACAAAATTACAAACCATGCATCCTATATTCTCATCTAAATCATTTATATAAATAACAAACAAACGTAAACCTAACATCTATATTGTGGACCATGGGTAGTCACAGGCCTTCAATCTGAAAAAGAACGCCCCCCCACCACTCTCTGTCATCTGCTGTTAAGCCAATTTTCTATCCAATTTGCAAGCTCTTCCTGAATCCCATGTCATCTGGCTTTAGTAATTAGTCTACCATGCAGAACCTTGCCAAAGGCTTTACTAAAGTCCAGATAAACAATGTCTGTTGTTCTGCTCTGACCAGTCTTCTTGGTTACTTCCTCAAAAAACTCAATCAAGTTTGTGAGACACAATTTCCCTTGTACAAAACCACGCTAATTCTCCCTAATCATTCCTTGCCTCTCCAAATGCATATCCATCTTACCTTTCAGAATCACTTCCAACAACTTACCCACCACCAAAGTCAGACTCAGAGCCAGGCTTCTCCCTACTTCCATTCTTAAAGAAAGGAACATTAATCACTCTGCAGTCATCAGCCACCTCACCCCTAGTTACAGATAATTTAAATATTCCTGCAAGGGCTCTGCAATTCATTCCATAACTTCTCACAATGTCCTGGGAGATACTAGATCATGTGTGGAAATGTATCTATAGTTTCTAAGACCTCCAATACCTCCTCTACTGTCATGTGAATACTTTTCAAAACATCTATATTTATTTCCCTAAGTTCTCTAGTCTCCATATCTTTCTCTGCAATAAAATTGGTGTGAAATATTTATTTAATATCTCTCCCTCTCCTGAGTTTCAACAAAAAGATGACTGCTTTGATGATTAAGAGGTCCTATTCTCTCTCTCGTTTGCTCTCTTGCACTTAACATGAATCTCTTTGGATTATTCTTAACCTTATCTGCCAAGGCTATTTCATATTCCCTATTTGTCTTCCTGATCTCCCTCTGAAGAATGGCCCTATACGCTTTATACATTTCAACAGAATCATTTGAACCCAGTTGACTGTTATCTAATATATGATTCTTTTTTATTCTTGACTGGAACCTCAAAAACTTTATTCATCCATTGTTCCTTACTCCTACCAGCCTTACCTTTCACTCCAAAAGGAACATAAAGACTGTGAGTTCTCATTATAACACTTTTGAAAGCCTCCCACTTATCAGCCATCCCTCCAATCAACTTTTAAAAGCTCTTGTCTCATACCATACCTTATGCCTTGTCTCATGCCTTACTCTAATTAAAAACTTTAATTTTTATGGAAGGCTTATCCTTTCCCATAACTACTTTAAAACTAATGGAATTAATATCATTGGACCTAAAATGTTCCCCAAAAACACTTCAGTCAGTTGCCCTGCCTAATTACCCAAAACAAGGTCAAGTTTTGCTCCTTTTTCTAGTGGGAACATTTACAGATTGATAAAGAAAATTTTCTTGAATACATTTGTACAGTTCCTCTTTTAATCTGGTCAAATACATTGACGCTGTTTTGAAGTAAATGTTCTAAAACTACACATGAGGTGTTCAGCCTTTACATTAATCCCATGGGTATGTCATAATTTTCCTTTCTGAGAAATAATAAAAAGTAGACGATAACCCAACTTTACTTTCTGATCTACTGCCTGCAAATACCTTAAGAATAATTGACTGTTTGACAGTAAACACTTTTACCGGACACCAGAGATACAAGAATGAATCAGCTTGGGTAAAATTAATATCTAAGTCACAGAGCTTACTGGACCTTAGTGACTAACTTTCTTTGAGGTCACTCTGGTGAGCACAATCACTATACCGCAGGCTACAAAATCTGGGTCATTTTTTCAAATGAAAACAGGAAGTGTTAGCAACATTCAGTAGCTCAGGGAGCATGTGGAAGAATGAGCAGGTTAAAGTTGCTGACATGCACTCCTCAGTGAAACTGATAGTTGTAAAGATGAAGCGATATTTTAAATGAAACAGTACAAGAAGAAGAAAAATATACAGAGGAAAATTAATACAATCATCTGTAAAGTGCTAAGAGTTTCAGCAGGTCATTGGTCTATGGAATTCTCTTCCCTGGATAGCAATGAAGACTGGGTTATAACATATTTGTAAGGCTGAGTTAAATAGATATTTGTTTGAAAAAGATGTCATGGATTGTAGAGGACAGACAGGAATGTAGTGTTGAGGGCATAATTAGATCAGTCATGATTTTATCAGATGGCACAGCAGACATGAAGGATCAAATAACTACTCCTACCAATTTGTATGTTCATGTGTATGTAAAGTAGAAACATAATGTATGAAATGGCAAACGTTATCTTGGCATATGATTGGAAAAATTGGGAAAAGAATTGGTAGGTGGAGAATTTAGCATAGAAGTGTAGGAATTTGATGAGTTTTTTGCTGAGGAAAAAATGAAGACATTTTGGAAGTCTTGGTTTGAGGGATGGTATAGATAGAGCAGATGCAATGTAGACTGGGAATTTGGGAGCAGTTAATGACATTGTACAGTATGTCAGGTGCAAAGAAGCATATTTCAGATAATATGGGAATCAGTGGGTTTCTATTAAATGTCTGCTGAAAACCTATGCCCAGAGATGACAAGAGCAAAGTCCAGGAAGAGCCACAAATGGGCTACATGGAGTAAGACAAGAGTAATCTTTCAGAGAAAGTGTAGAAAGGAGTTCAAACCAAACAGTCAATGGGAGAAGAGGATAGGCAGGGAGCATGTGTTGAACCGAACATTAGGTTGCTCTAAATAGCTTACACATAGACAAAAACATTGGAATGATTTTTCTTTGCTGAAGGGAGCAGAAAGGGCAAATAATCAGGCAGGTTTTGCTTAGGATAAGTACTCATTTACATCCTGCCACATCAGCAATTTAGTTCTGGACTGAATGGTTCGTGGCTAAGCTTCCCAATTTGCAACTACTTGCAACCTTAACCTGCAACTGCCCCAATTATTTGCTTTTCCAGATAGTGAGAAAAGTAACTCCTAGGGCTGCCGACCTTCCATGTTGGAAGAAGGTCCATAATTTGACCCACGATGAGGAGGAGATAAGAGACCAGTGGAATGGCCACTGAAAGCCACTCCACTGCACTTGCCTACAACTTCCCTGATCTTTCATCATGCCTACCTTGTGAATACCCCTTCCTTGAAAAAATATACTCACTGGTGCAGTCCTTCATAGCTGCACAGCTGAGGTCTCCAGCAATGCTCTATAGCACTCTGAATGTTCCAGCCTCTGATTGAGTATCAATCCTAGGCAAGGGTGGGACTTTAGTGGCTTAGATCCTAATTGGACAAGAAACTTTCAGGACCGCATGTAAGTACCTGACTGATGAGTCATCTGTTGGGGGTGAGGAATTCATCATTCCTGAAGTCACATACCCCAAACCTTAGCGTACAGAGCACTGAATCCCAGTCCTCGACTCCAAAATATAGTTTTGTATAGTGACACCTTTTACTTGAAGAAAGTGACAGAAATTATCTGTGTGAAAAACCAAAGACAATCATCCTCATCTTCTGATCTAGGCCATCAAAATCAAACATCAGACATAATAATCATTGAGTTTTTTATTCAAGTATTTCTTTAATCCTATACTGAAATTACAAACAGAAGTAATACTTCTGTTACATTCAATGAAGTTGGTGCTTTATCTAAAATTTGAAACTTGCATTACTCCAAGGATTAAACACAATGTACACACAATACATTCATTTTCTGAGAACTAGGCATTTGTAGCTTTTTTTCTGATATAGAAACTCAATGTCAAATATCAACAGTTTATTTATATCTATTTTGCAGGCAAAGATAAAGCAATTTGTTCAAAAGATGAAGCTTTATGCACCCTTATCTTAGTCTGTTGAAGCTGTGCCATTTACATTTAAACTATTGCCTTAAAGCTTTTTGATTTCTAATTACCTCAGGTGTGACAAAAAACAGATCTCATTTTGACTCCATTAGCACAAAGCTAGTCCTTGAGCTTCTTATTTTCCAATGTGTCAGAATGAATTCCAAAATTATTTGCAGTTACTGAATGCCTATAAATGACCAGAATGTATTGGAAACTCCTCACGAAATCAAATGAAAAATTCAATTGTTTACTGCAAATATCTCATGTACAGTGCTGTCAAAGTTACTGGGCATGAATTTCAACTCATTTGAATTCACGCCCAAGAATTTAATTTGTAATCTATTTTCTCACATTGAGGATATTTGCACTATGCTTTTATGCACAAGCTTGTAGCAGGAACAGTCAAGAATAACATTTTAAGAAAATAATGAAAAACTAATGATGATGCTAGCTAATGTAGATGCATGATGACGATATCTGAGTGTGTTTTATCATGAAAAGTTACAAATAGTGTGGAATTAATGAAAACAAGTGACATCAATAGAACTCAGAAGTTTTCCTTGTTGAATATGAAATGCACTCCTCTTGGATCAGCAGATGAATGAGCAATACTCATTTTATTTAATGTTTTAGCCAGAGCCTGTGGTCCACAGAGGAAGACTCCCACATTAGTGCTGAAAAAAGAAAGATATTTATTTCAATAACAAGTCCTTACTTTTTAAAAAATATGGTCTTACCTATTTTTGACTTGTGTTTACTCTTTAGCTGGAAGGGTAAAATTCAGGATTCTCTTAAAAGTATTATCAAATTGGCCAACAGAAAACAAAGTGTTTTTAGAGTACTCGTGGATCCTGTCCTGCATTGGAAATGTGATAACCACTTTGTGCTGGCAGTGTTCCACAAACAGACACAGGATGGATGACGATTACAATTGAATAAGGGAGAGTGTTGAACAGAACACTCGGGGAAATGTCTCACTTCTATTCAAATCATTAACATCTAATATAGACAGAAAGGATGTCACTCAACTGAGAATGGTACCTACAAAACTTTATTGTGTCCTTCATATTGTATCAAAATTGTCAACTACATTTGATGTTTAGTATGGTGCTGGAATTAAAGTATTCTAACTAGGAGCCAATAGTTGATACACAACAATGCAATAATACAGTAATCCTAGATGAAGCGAGCTAATAAAGTTGAGGCTCATAGCGTTAGAGGGTGCTGTAAGACAGTTCAGTGGATGTAAATTCCCAGGCTGAGAAATGAAAAAAAACAGAAGTATATGCTCAGGAGTTACAAATCACCTTGGACTGTTTCCTGGAGAATTAATTGTTTCTTCAATGGACAGTGTGGAGTATATCTATGAAAAGTGTGTCTAATTGTGCTAAAAGGAACAGGGAAATGTGTTGCTTTGTGGCATACAGTATAAGCTGTCTATAAAGAGAGTGCTTAGTCAATTATGCTCATTAGAATTTGCTCAATATTATTCATTAGAATTTGTGATATCTTGATGGCATTATCAGAATTTGAATTTTTGTCAATATGATTATTGACCAGACAATGTAGCAAGTATATTGACTACATCCACATGTAGTCTAAAAATCAGGTATAGGCCAGAATAATGGAAGCCACCAAGCTGTATCCCTAAACCATTTGAGATTATCTAGGTCCTTCTGATCCTAATATTAATCTTAATCAAGAAAGCCATTATGCTAAATAAAACTGACTTTGGATGCTGGAAATCAGAAACAAAAAGAGAACTTGCTGGAAAAGCTTAGCAGGTTTGGAAGCTGTTTGAGGCTGTTAATCTTGTCCAATCAGGAAGCCCTGGCTGACCCATAAGAACAGGAGTGTCAGACATCCTGTCCATTCTGACAACTGGCTCTGAGGAAGCTGGATTAATGTCAAGGACTCTCCTCATGTAAATAATGGGTGACTTGGTGACATGATACTGGTCTATGTGGAGTTATGTCCATCAGGATTAATGCAAGAATCCAAGTTGTATGAGTCTATTGTACAACTGTATTCATTATTTCAATATTGTGCATGAGTTAGAAATTTGCACTTAAACAACACACTCAGAAGAATTAATTTAATTGTGTTTCAAGGTTTTCTGAACAGTGCTTTTGTCCTTTTCTTACTGGAGAAGTATTAATACAGAATATCTTGTCATATCACCCTTTCAACTATTAATGGGAAATTCAAATTTATTTTTAACAGTTTACAGTCTTAATGGAGGTTGTTAGAAGAGTTCTCAAAAGTCTACAGGAAAAGAGGCACCTGGGCATGCATGTGCATTGAGTTTTGAATGTGGCAGAGTATATTGAGAGAATAGTTAGCAAAGCATATAGGGTCTTGGATTTCATAAAACAAAAGCAGGGAGGTTATGCTGAATCTTTATAAAGCTTTTGTTATTCTCCAAATGGAGAATTGTGTATTGTTCTGGTCACCACAAGTTTTGGAAGAGATCTGTCGAAAAGATTTGTGTGATGGGAATTTCAATATTAAACTGGGACATTTTCACCTTGGACCAAAGGAGATTGAGGCGAGTGTTGATAGAAATATGCAATTTTGGTCCGGGTTTGGATAAGGTAGAAAATGAAAAATTGTTCCAAGAAAGATTCAAAACAGTAACACTACTTCTGTCTCCACAGATGCTGTCAGACTTTTTGAGTTTCTCCAGCACTTCCTGCCTTACTTCAGATATCTAGCATCTGGAGTATTTTTCATTTATTTGAACGAAAACTATTCCCATTTACTGATGTTACAAAGACTAAGAGACATAGATTTAAGGCTTTTGAGCAAGATACAGAGAATAAATATAAATAATTTGGGACTCACTACCAAGATGATGATGGAAAAGGAAACAACAATGTTTTCAAAAAAAAACATTGTGGTCAGCTGAAGGAAGTAAAGCTGCTGAGCTTTGGGATTGAGCTGAGAAGTAGAACTGACTTAGAAGTCATAGAGTCATAGAGATGTACTACATGGTAACAGACCCTTTGGTCCACCTCGTCCATGCTGAACAGATATCCTAAATTAATCTCGTCCCATATCCCTCAAAACCCTTCCTATTCATATCCCCATCCAGATGCCTTTTACAACTAGTGCATAGTTGTATCTATATGCACTACCCTCTGTGTGAAGAAGTTGCCCCTTAGGTCCCTTTTAAATCTTTCCCCTCTTATCTTAAATGTATGCCCTCGAGTTCTTGATTACTTCACCCCAGGGAAAATACTTTGTCTATTTACCTTATCCATGCCCCTCATGATTTTACAAACCTCTATAATATCACCCTTTAGCCTCTGATGCTCCAAGGAAAACAGCCCCAGCCTATTCAGCCTCTCCCTTTAGCTCAAACTCTCCAACCCTGACAACATCCCTGTAAACCTTTTCTGAACCCTTTCAAGTTTCACAACATCTTTCTGATAGGAGGGAGACCAGAATTGCACACAATATTCCAAAAGTGGCCTAACTAATGTCCTCTACAGCTACAACATGACCTTTCAACTCCTACACTCAAGAAAGGAAAGCATCCTAACTGCTTTCTTCACTGTCCTATCTACCTGTGACTCCATTTTCAAGGAACTATGAACTTGCACTCCAAAGTCTCTTTGTTCAGCAACACTTGATGGGGTAAATGGAAATCATTTATTCTAAAAGTGACTATGTGGCTAAAAGTAATTTATTATTTGCGATGCAGAACTTCTTTATTTTGATCACATTTGTTTGCATCGAGGACATTTCTGTGTGCATTACTATCAATTAGTTTCAGATTGTGACTACAATTAAAACAGAAACAATATAGTAAGGAAAATTTAGAATTACTTTCAATCACCTGTGAATCTGATATTGTTTTGAAGAATGTCTAAAGAAGGCTGTTAAGAGTTTGTATCATTTGTAAAGTGATTAATTATTTTCTTTGATAAGTAATAGTGATCTCTGTTATCTGGAGACATCTAACCTGGAAGTGATATCATCAGGAAAGAAAAAGACAAAAGAGAGAATGCAGGTCCACAAATAGAAGAGTTGGAGGGTGAATTTAAAGATACAGACATAAAAATAGAGTAGACAGAAACAGAAAGAAGAATACAGAATTCATCTGAGGAAAAGCCAATGAGGTCACCCAACAAAAATCTGTTTTTCGGTTTGGCAGTGAGAGGAAAAATAGAATTCTGGAAATGAATATGACCAGCTGAAAGGGGCTGGGTCCCAAAACGTGGTGCAAATAGTTCAGGCATATAAAAGAGCTGAGGGATTATGTTAGAAGACTGGGCTGTGAACTGGGTAACATTAGTTGATTAGTTGAAAGCTAATGTTTGAAAGCTACATCATCAGAACTGCCAAGCTTAAAGGAGCGAGGTTTCATCAAAATGCATCCTACTGTTCGTAATCATACCCTTGGTGTCTGAGGATGAAAGCTTTTGCTGAGTAAGACCCCTGATCTACCTTGCATGAATAAAGAGCAAGTTGTAAAATTGTGCTGCATATGTAATGCCATGTTGGCTGAAGGGGGGAGGGCCTGTTGTTGTGTAACAAAAATCTTTTCCGTACCAGCTGCTTAATGTGCAATTTATCTTTTTACTTCACATATAATTTGCCTGTTAATTCATGTTCGTTTGTGTTGTGTTATTGCAACAATTACAAGCAGTCAAATCTTGCTGGTGATTTCATCATTTAGCAGTTTGGTAAATTTGATTACAAGATTTACAGCTGTTCATTTTCATTGAACAGTTACTTGTTTACATGTGAAGAGTCTGCATTAAAAAATTGCTTTGCAGACACTAGCTAATAAAATTCGTAAAATTAAAGTTCAGTTGGGAGTATTGTATCTTCTAAGTTATGGGGGGTTGGTTGTCTCACTTGGCTAGCTAGCTGGTTTGCAATGCAGAGTAAAACCAGTAGTGTGGGTTCAATTCCTGCTCCTGGCTAAGGCTACCATGAAGGACTTTCCTTCTCAATCTCTTTCTTCACCTGAGGCATGGTGACCCTTGGGGAAAACCATCACCAGTTAACTCCCTCTATTCAGAGAGTAGTCCTCTGGGACTGTGGTGGCCTTACCTTGTATCATTTAGTTTGTAATTTATATAGAAACTTTTCTGTGGCCGCATCAGCTTCTTTCAGCACGTAGTTAGGCCTAGAAATTCATAAGGGCAAACTATTCATTTGTCTTTGTACATGCGATGGAGGCAGCTCTATACAGATAGGACTTGATCCTGGACTTCTTGATCCAGAGGAAGGGAAACAACCACAGTATCACAGGAGCCCAATATAGCTGTTTTATCATGGGCATCTGGTGTCCAAAGGTTCTCCACAGACCATATTGTTAGCATGCCCTGTAGTCATTAAGGAATCTGTTGAACAATGGTAAATGGACTCATAGAGTCATAGAGATGTACAGCATGGAAACAGACCCTTCAGTCCAACCCGTCCATGCCGACCAGATATCCCAACCCAATCTAGTCCCACCTGCCAACACCTGGCCCATAACCCTCCAAACCCTTCCTATTCATATACCCATCCAAATGCCTCTTAAATGTTGCAATTGTACCAGCCTCCACAACTTCCTTTGGCAGCTCATTCCATACACGTACCACCCTCTACTATCTTTCCCCTCACACCCTAAACCTATGCTCTCTAGTTCTGGACTCCCGGACCCTAGGGAAAAGACTTTGTCTATTTATCCTATCCATGCCCCTCATAATTTTGTAAACCTCTATAAGGTCACCCCTCAGCCTCTGACGCTCCAGGGAAAACAGCCCAACCTGTTCAGCCTCTCCCTGTAGCTCAAATCCTCCAAGCCTGGCAACATCCTTGTAAATCTTTTCTGAACCCTTTCAAGTTTCACAACAACTTTCCGATAGGAAGGAGACCAGAATTGCACGCAATATTCTAACAGTGGCCTAACCAATGTCCTGTACAGCTGCAACATGACCTCCCAACTCCTGTACTCAATACTCTGACCAATAAAGGAAAGCATACCAAATGCCTTCTTCACTATCCTATCTACCTGCGACTCCACTTTCAAGGAGCTATGAACCTGCACTCCAAGGTCTCTTTGTTCAGCAACACTCTCTAGGACCTTACCATTAAGTGTATAAGTCCTGCTAAGATTTACTTTCCCAAAATGCAGCACCTCGCACTTATCTGAATTAAATTCCAACTGCCACTTCTCAGCCCATTGACCCATCTGGTCCAGATCCTGTAGTAATCTGAGGTAACCCTCTTTGCTGTCCACTACACCTCCAATTTTGGTGTCATCTGCAAACTTACTAACTGTACCTCTTATGCTCGCATCCAAATCATTTATGTAAATGACAAAAAGTAGAGGACCCAGCACCGATCCTTGTGGCACTCCACTGGTCACAGGCCTCCAGTCTGAAAAACAATCCTCCACCACTACCCTCTGTCTTCTACCTTTGAGCCATTTCTGTATCCAAATGGCTGTTCCTTAGGAAAAATAATGGGCTGGCACCTGATACAGACTTATTTGCAAAATCCATGTGTGACTGACTGGAGAATGCGGAATTATTATTTTCTCTTTCTTCAGCAAGTTGCAGGCAATTTTCAAAAAAAAAAGATAATTTGAATAATAGCATATTCTGAGTGTGCAACTATTCATGAACAGAATTTGAAATAACACCATTAAATATATGACAATACTTGATGACTGTCAGTCATTTCTTATTAGAATAGATTCCCTGTTGGAAGCTGGCCCTTCGGCCCAACAAGTCCACACTGACCCTCCAAATAGCAACCCACCCAGACCCATTCCCCTATATTTACCCCTGACTAATCCACCTAACACTACGGGCAATTTAGCATGGTCTATTCACTTGCAAGCAAATAGAGATTATATTTAGTTAATGCAAAAGTTTCATCTAAGACCCATTTTGCTTGATCTAATGCATTTTGTAATTTTTTAACTTTTGTTTTAGTTTGTATTCACTATGGAGTGAAATGAAAATTATGCCTGTTCTCCTTTTCTGCTACTTGCAGACTACATCACAGTATGCAAGTCATTCAGAAATTGCTGTCTCACTGTGAGAAGGAGTCTTGAAATATTTTAAGTTCAGTTTATGATAATGTAACACCACAGACTAATAAAGGCTGGAAACCATAGCAGCAATGAAAGATATAAATGTGTTATTAGTACAATTTTCAGAAATCTATTTTACTTTTAGCATGTACAATGTAGATTTGTGCTGGAAAACCAAAACAAAAACATAATAAGCCAGCATTTCAGGTTCAATTGCTCTGTTCACTCAGCCTACCTTGGATGATTGGTTGCAATGTTTTTGAACTCATTCTCCCAGTTGGGTCTCCCATATAAAGTCTTTTGTTTCAGTCCTGTGATAACATCTGTTTGGGCTTCATGGTGCATGGCAAAGTGAGTGGCCTAACAGCATGAAAATAACATTTCATATCTGCATTAGTGTCCATCACTGACTTGAGAGGCAATAGTGTGTTCTAAAAATTTACAAGTGGCTAGAATGAATTTACTAAGACACCTCGTACAAAGCAAATAGGTAGTGATAACAAGGCAGAAGATGTATTATCATAATCAAGCAAGTGCTGAAACATGGAAACAATCCCTCTTTATTTGAAGAGAATAATAGAGAAATAAATCTGATACAAACATGTTCACCATTCAAATAATAATTTTACAAACAGTACTTATCCTGATGGAAATTGATAATACTTCAGGGTGAACTCCTTAAGATGCAAGCCTGTAGTAAGAGTAGGTACTATTAATCAACCTGTTCAGGCATGTCTCTGGAGCGGGTAAGACTGGAACCCAGGTTGTCTGGTTTAGAGGTAAGGACACTATTACTGTGCCACATGATCCCTTTGGAGCTGGTGTAGACCATTTACTCCTTAGTTCTGCTCTGCCATTTACTAAGATCTGATTTTGGACTTGACTTTCCTGTCTATGTCTGATATCCATTGACTACTTTGTCGGTCAAGAATCTACATCTCAGCCTCCCAGGAAGAGAATTTCACAGACTAACCGTCTTTGAGGGAAAAAAAAACTCCTCATCTCTATCTTAAAGCGAGGTGACTTATTTTTAAGCTATTCTCTATTTCTAGTCTGTCCCATAAGGAGAAATACAATTTCAACATTCAAACATCATTATGCATTCTTCGAACTGGTACCTATGGGGATGGCCTCAACTGGGGCCTTGGGTTCATGTCACACTACAGGTGATCCCATTGCACCACACAAACACACACTTATGCAGACCCTCTCTCATACGCTCACACATACACTCCCACACTGAAACATGCACCCTCTCACAGACTTACTCACCCTTACACTCACGGTCTCACATACACACACACACACATATACACATGTTCATTCTAAAAGATGAGAGACTTAGCAAACAATCCTGGTCTTTTTCAATGTATAATTTCAGTTACATCACACTGGAAACTTTTGCTATAAATTCTGTGTCTTATGATCTTATACTCCACAATCACCTGATAAAGGAGCAGTACTCCGAAAGCTAGTGCTTCCAAATAAACCTGTTGGACTATAACCTGGTGTTGTGTGATTTTTAATGTTGTACACCTTAGTCTAACACTGGCATCTCCAAATCATGAGTTCCAAGAAAATCATTAATTAATTGATGACTACCAAGCCTCTGCAGTCTATTCTACAATATTTATTGACACACAAGGTTAAGAGGTTGCAAACGTTTGCAGTTTCTACAATTGATACTTAAAGATTTTGGATGATTGATATTTTTATTGACTCATAGTAAGAGGAAAATGATCTGGATAAAAGAGAGCTGGCTATATATTTAAAAGTGATAAATTTAGAGGGCTATGGAGGTCAAACTGAAGAAGGTGACTAGATGGGCAACTCATTTGGAGCCAGTACAGACATGATGATCAAATAGCCTCCCTCTATACTGTTAAATTCTATGATTCTATAATTATCTGGATGGTATAAGGTGTGAGGATATTGCACATGGGATTCAAAAGGTAAATTAAATTACTTACAGTGTGGAAACAGGCCCTTCGGCCCAACAAGTCCACACTGACCCGCTGAAGCACAACCCACCCAGACCCATTCCCCTACACCTAACACTACGGGCAATTTAGAATGGTCAATTCACCTAAACTGCACATTTTTGGATTGTGGGAGGAAACCAGAGCAAACCCACGCAGACATGGGGAGAATGTGCAAACTCCACACAGTCGCCTGAGGTGAGAATTGAACCTAGGTCTCTGGTGCTGTGAGGCAGCAGTGCTAACCACTGTGCCACCATGCTGCCCATTGAAATGATGATTTGTTAGGAGAGTTGTGGGGATAAAGGTGTGCTACTGGAACTAAATCAGATGTGTCTTTTAAGGAATGGACACACAAAAACCTGGTCAGTTGGCCACTTTCTGTGCTGTAGGGTCATAGAGTCATTGAGATGTACAGCATGGAAACAGACCCTTTAGTCCACCTCGTCCATGCTGACTAGATATCCTAATCTAATCTAGTCCCATTTGCCAGCTCTTGGCCCATTTCCCTCTAAACCCTTCCTATTCATATACCCATCCAGATGCCTTTTAAATGCTGTTATTGTACCAGCCTCCACCACTTCCTTTGGTAGCTCATTCCATTCACGCACTATCCTCAGTGTGAAAAAGTTGCCCCTTCAGTCTATTTTAAATCTTTACCCCTCACCTTAAACCTATGTCCTCTAATTCTGGACTCCCCCACCCCAGGGAAAAGACCTTGTCTATTTATCCTGTCCATGCCCCTCGTGAGTTTATAAACCTCTATAAGGTCACCCCTCAGCGTCCAATGCTCCAGGGAAAACAGTCCCAGCCTACTCAGCCTCTCCCTATAGCTCAAATCCTCCAATCCTGGCAATACCCTTGTAAATCTTTTCTGAACCCTTTCAAATTTCACAACATACTTCCAATAGGAAGGAGGCCAACACTACACGCAATATTACAAAAATGGCCTAACCATTGTCCTGTACAGCAACAACATGACCGCCCAATTCCTATACTCAATGCTCTGACCAATAAAGGGAAACATACCAAGTGCCTTCTTCACTATCCTATCTACCTGCAACTCTACTTTTAAGGAACTATGAACCTGCACTCCAAGGTCTCTTTGTTCAGCAAAACTCCTCAGGACCTTAGCATTAAATGTATAAGTCCTAAAGATTCTATGATTCATAATATTTTTATTGTGTAACGTGACCAGTTATTTGCTCGATATGAATGTTTGTTGTTGTTTAAAATGTACCAGTTATCATTAGCAGAAAAAACCTTGAAGATAACTGACTGGATCAATAGAAACTTTCAATTCTGTAATACTTGGGTAAGTTTGAAATTGATAGCCAAATAGAACTTTTCTTAGTGAAACACTGAATTTATCCACGATGTCAGAATCACTAAATAATTTGCTACAATTATATATTCAGCTTTAAACCTGTACAAATACTGATGTTACATAGGAACATATGAGCAACATAGGCCATTCAGCCCGTCAAATATGCTCTACCGTTCAAACAGATCATAGCTGATCATTTACTTCTACTCCATGTTTTGTTACTATTCCCATATTGCTTGATGTCATTCTTATCCTGAAACCTTTCTGTCTTGAACATGCTCAATGATCGGGCTTTCACAGTAATCTGGGTAGAGAATTCCAAAGATTCACCACTCTGAGTGAAGAAATTCCTCCTTAACTCAATCTTAAATGGTTTGCCTCTAATTCTGAAACTGTATCTCTTAGGTATTTGCTCACCAAACATCCCAACCACACTTAGCCTTTCTTGTGCAATAAGAATTTTGTTAAGTTTCAATAGGATCACTTCTCACTTTTTGAAATTCTGCAGAATATCAGCGCAGTTTCTTCAATCTCTCCTCATAAGACAATCCTGATATGTGAGGGATTAGAATGTTGAACTTCTCTTGCTCTCTGTCTGTGGCAAGTGTATACTTCCGATAAAGAGACTAAAACTGTACATGATATTCCAGGTGCTGCCTTACCAAGTTCTAAACAACTGCAGTGGGACATCTTTCTTCCTGCATTCTAATCACCATGCACTGAAAGATGACTTGCCATTTACTTTCCTCGGCAACAGGACTAAGCAGGGAGATGCTGGAAGGATGTTCCAAAAGACAGGGAGTCCAGAACCAGGGATCACAATCTAGGGATATAGAGTAAACCACTTAGGACTAAGATGAGCAAACATTTCTTCATTCAGAGAATAATGAGCCTCTAGAATTCATTACCACAGAAAGCAGTCAACGCCAAAACATTGTTTGACTTCAAGTGGAGTTGGAAACAACACTTGGAATTAAAGGGATCAAATGATATGGGGGCAAAGCAGGAACAGGCTGCTGAATTGGACAATCAGTGACGATTATTATGAATGGCGGAGCAGGCTTGAAAACCTGAAAAATCTACTGCTGTTCCCTTTCTCTATGTCTAGGTTTCTGATAATTTGCTGCACATGCACCCTAATTTATAAGTAATTCAGAAACAACAATACCCTTTGGACATCAGCACTTCCCAACATTTTTCAATTTAAGAAATGCTCTGTCTACTTTTTTTGATTTCTACCAAAATGAATAACTTCACATTTATTCACTTTATATTCCATCTGCCATGCCATTATCCATTAACAAATCACCAGTTAGCCACTTATACTTTTTCAATATTCTTCCTGACCATAACCTTCACAATAATAAATTAAACAAAATAAGTATGAGGTGTAAACAAATATACTTCTGGCACATACCTTATTAATCTTTTTCAGCAAATCTTTTGTGAACCCAAAAATCTGGCAAATATTATGTTTTTATTTACTTCATACACAGATGCACTCACCAAATTATTTCCCATAAGTAAAATTCACTGACCAACTGAAAGATGAATTGTACAGAGTTTTAATCAGTGGTACTATGTCAGAGGCAATGCTATTTGACATATGACAATTTATGCCTGGATGGACGCCTTTAGCAGAAAACCTAGCTGCACTTCCCTTTGCAAAGATCCAGAATGCTGGGGCATGTTGAAATGTATCCTGCTGCCCTGACTGAAATCGGCTATTTTACATGTTATAAATCAGGTCCAGAATCTTCCCTCTCTGTACAGCTAGCACTATGAAGCCCAATGAACCATTAAGGATCTCCTTTGGCACAATATGCATTCCAACTGCAGATTAACCATTAGAAGGCAAAGGAAACAATGAACAAGAGTCCAGATCTGTCCCTTTTTTGATCAGACCTCTATGATGAAGCTTGCTGGCTGAGTTTGTTAACAATAACAATAAATAATTACCTGATTTTCATCCCATCCAGTGAGGTAGATGTTGTAGCTCAGGAAATTTGCATTGCCTCTTTCAAGCATCTGTGACTCAAGTGACTGGAGGAGGTCTGCAAACCACTCAAATGCACTTGTTTCTCGGCATAGCCAGTAGAAGTAGATCTGAGAAGAGAACATAGATCAATTCCCTCCAACTCCTTTTACCTTTCCAACTACCCATTCACAAATTATGTCCTGCCATTTTATTTGTCCCTGAGGCACAAACAATCATTTTCAAATTATTGAGAAGACCCAGATGTAGAATTCTATATCACAGAACTATTGAATGCTCAAGAAGACTTGCAATGGTTTGGTGCCCTCTTCCTCTGTTATAAAGTCTAACTGTCACTTGGAGAAAGGACTAACTCTTACTATATCTGGAATGCACATGTTCTCCTTATTAGCATAATGAACATTTACATTGACCAGGCGATTCTGGCTTTAACTGTAATTAAATATTTTGTGTTACTACTTTGCATCTCTTTTGTAGTGGTTTTTTTGTACCCAAAACTGAACACATATTCCAAGTTGAAAAATAAGAGTGTGTTGCTGAAAAGAAAGACATTTAGCAAAAGCTTTTTTGTTTTGTATTCAGCAAGAGAAGGTAGTCAAATTTCAAATGACCAGAACTATTTCTACTACTGGAGTAGAGGATGCTGATAGATTGGCAACTTGACTGATTGAAGTATGACCACAGAGAACACAGTAGGGAGCAATGGACTCTCTAGACTCTGGGCACCATAGGTGGCTCAGTGGCTGGCACTACTGCCTCACAGCACCAGGGGCCTGGGTTCAATTCCAGCCTCGGGTGACTGTCTGTGTGGAGTTTTGAACATTGCGTGGGTTTCATCTGGGTGCTCTCCAACAATCCAAAGATGTACAGATTAGATGGATTGGCCATGCTAAATTGCCCCATACTGTGCAGGTTAGGTGGATTAACCATGGGAGGTGCAGTGTTATAGGGTAAGGGAGTGGGTGTGGACTCAATGGGTCAAATGGCCTGCTTGTACACTGTGGTGATTCTATTCTATTCTACACCCCATACTTCCAGGTAATGGAGTAAAGGGACAAGGTATTAACATATTTTGGTTTTTGGCGAGAATGGATCTTTGCAAATTAAAATAGCAAGCATTAATGAGCCATGTTATGAGATTGCCTAATAATCTTAAATTTATTGTTAGTGTTGCTATTAGCACACTCAAGACTGTTCAGTAACAGTATTACGCAATTACAGAATTACTTCTAAGAACGAGCATTTTGATTTGAGTTTTGCAAGCATGGAGTGTTTGAATATGATCCTTACTCTGCTATTACCAACAGCTTTGTGGTTTTTGTGAATCATCAGATTCCTACAGTTTCCCATTGTTTTTTCCATGGCAGTGAGTTAGCTAGTCAATCATCTCAATGAGAATATGTGCAGTCTTTTTGTAAGGGAAGAGAAAGTGGTGTTAAAAAGTAGGTTTTCAATTATTTTTACAGGCCCCAGAGAACTAGGAGCTGACCCCGAAATCTTCCTACTCTTTGTGATTATTACTCTTGCCTTCCTCTCCCCACCCAACATAATTTGTTAATGGGAATTCTGGGCTGATTCCTCAGCATCAATCAGGCTAAATACATCAGCCTACCAGCATTTTTTGTTTTTATACTTATTGTTACTCTAATGGTTAGCACTGCTGCCTCACAGAACCAGGGTCCTAGGTTCAATTCCATCCTCAGCAACTGTCCATGGGAAGTTTGCATGTTCTCCCTGTGTCTGCTTGGGTTTCTCCCCGCTGCTCTGGTTTCCACCCACAGTCCAAAGATACACAGGTTAGAGTGGATTGGCCATGCTAATATGCAGGCTAGGTGGGTTAACCATAGGAAATGTAGGGGGTCGGTCTGGGTGGGGTGCAGTTTGGAGGTCAGTGTGGACTGGAAGGGGTAAGCGGCCTGTTCCCACACTGTGGCCATTCTGTATGATCCTAGTGGGCGGCACGGTGGCATAGTGGTTAGCACTGCTGCCTCACAGCGCCAGAGACCCGGGTTCAATTCCCGCCTCAGGCGACTGACTGTGTGGAGTTTGCACGTTCTCCCCGTGTCTGCGTGGGTTTCCTCTGGGTGCTTCGGTTTCCTCCCACAGTCCAAAGATGTGCAGGTCAGGTGAATTGGCCATGCTAAAATTGCCCATAGTATTAGGTAAGGAGTAAATGTAGGGGTATGGGTGGGTTACGCTTCGGCGGATCGGTGTGGACTTGTTGGGCCGAAGGGCCTGTTTCCACACTGTAATGTAATCTAATCTAATCTAAAAAAAATCTAATCTAATCTAGTGCTGGGTTCTCCCACAAGTGGAAGCATTCTTTAAAGGGTAGCACGGTGGCTCAGTGGTTAGCACTGCTGCCTCACAGCACCAGGGTCCCAGGTTTGATTCCAGCCTTGGATGACTGTCTGTGTGGAGTTTGCACGTTCTCCCTGTGTCTGCGTGGGTTTGCTCTGGTTTCCTCCCACAGTCCAAAGATGTGCAGATCAGGTGGACTGGACATGCTTAATTGCCCATAGTGGTAGGTGCATTAGTCAGAGGGGAATGGGTCTGGGTGGGTTACTTTTTGGATGGTTGGTGTGGACTGGTTGGGCCGAAGGGCCTGTTTCCACACTGTAGGGAATCTAATCTAAAACTGGTTTAGGATTAGAAATAACATCGACTGACCAGTTTTTATCTGTTCCAATACAATAACTATTCAAAATATATGACCTGCTCTATTTCTGACCATCCAGACTTAGAAATGCTTGGCCCAATTTTCCTTTTGATTGCACTTGATGGTAGTCAGGCAGCAGGCATCCTGAGATGATTTTGAATTTGCCAAACTTTCTGGCTTAGAAAATTTTCCCAAAATCAGAGATCTAGGGTTAGAGATCTCTCCCCTTTCTCACTCTACATTGGGGATTAAATGTTTGCAAGGTGCATTATGCTGTCACTGACAAGACTTCATCTACGCTACCTTTATTCCAGGTAAACTATCAGATCACAGGTTGACTACTGAGTCGATAGTCTATCTTCTTCACTGATGGCTCATCACTCTTCTTAGGAACCCAAACCCTATGGCAGTGTTGTCTTACAATGAGGGTCATGCTATTCCAAAACCATGATCAACAAAACTCATGATCTAATGACTAATGATGTACTCAAGTCTTTTGGACCTCTTGGACTATTCAGGAGGAGTTATACAGCACAGAACTGAATCATTGTCTGACTTTTTGTCATCTGCTTTTTGAAGTTTAATTTCTAATAATGAGGTGCCAATCCTATTTTACCTGCGCAACAAGACATATAAGAGGAGGAGGATGAAGTGGAGGAAGATCAAGAGAAGAATCAACCACCAATACCCCTAGTTATCCAAATCACTTTGAGATGTTTACTATTCCTCCTATTCTCACAAACAGTATACACCATCTGTCCCACAATCCATATAAAACTGTCCTTGCTGCCACCATTCAATTTCCTTCCTTCAGACCAGTCATATGACCAGTCATGCCCTCAATTCACCATAAAGGTCAATGCCTACACCAAATATAGATCAAGAAGCTTAACCCAGAAACTAAACTGCATCTGAGTCTAAATATAAGAATCATTATGAAGCAGCTTTGTACTAGTCCTTAATCTCAGTCTGTACTTGTTTGTATCTCCTAGTCCTCCAATTATATCTTCAGTTCCTACAGGAGGTGAAAAGCTGTTGGTATTTTTTGTGTGTAACCATGATTTTGAGAGCCTTAAGGATTTGGTTACAGACTGCTGCATCCTGGCATGAATCCAGAAACTTTATTCCAACTGGCTACATGCCACTAATAATAAAACGGGCAGAATAGATGGTACGGAACGGACATTGTGTCAGCCTGAGGGAAGATGCATGTGAGCAGCCCATCTTCTGTTTGCCTGTACTGCACAATCATATTTCTAGGCCTGATAATTTTGCAGGAACTTAAGATCCTTGCTGTACATTATCCTTTTACTTCTGTTGTTGTATTTTACTGTGCCTTGAGACCTGTTTTTATTTTTGTTTAAGTTCTAAGCCTTTGAATCAAAACCAAATATCAGTTACATCTCAATAATCAATTCATGCAAGCAAAATGAATCTCCTTCAGAAAATGTGTTTCTGGTATCATTACCTTTTTCAGTTTCAGATTGGGATCAGAGTGAGTGTACTTGTACCAAACCGATTTGAGGATAGATGCAAAAGGAGTAACTCCAATCCCTGCCCCAACAAGGACAGCAGTTTCATACAGAAACACATCCTCACTGGCTGTGCCAAAAGGACCATCAACTGTAATACTGAAACAACAAGTTAATGTTAAAAAGTGATCCTGCTTGTAATTGTAATCTCTTTGATAATAAAGTATCCCAACTGTTAACAGGGTCTCCCAAAGGATAAAAGGACAAGTTAGTGCTGAGAAAGTTTTGATTGATTAGCATCTCTGATAAAATGCTGGAAAGAGAGATTTCACAAAATACATTGGTCAATGTATTTGGCAGAATAATTTCAGGGTCATGAGTATTCCTGAAGAAAATCTCATGTCTTGTCAAAACATTTCATTTTACATTCATCCGGACAATTTGTAAGAAATACCAAAGTAGACAGAAAACAACATACTTGATGCTGACACAAAAAAACCCAAAAGAACTGCCAATGTGAGAACTCAGAAACAAAAACAGAAATTGCTGGAAAAATTCAACAGGTCTGGTAGCATCTATGTTGAGAAATCAGAGTTAACATTTCAGATCCAGTGATCTGTCTTCTGAACGGGGTTCACTGGACTTGAAGCGTTAACTCTGATTTCTTGACACAGATGCTGCCAGACCTGCTGAGTTTTTCCAGCAATTTTTGTTTTTGTATACTTGATGTTGGGGATCAAAGCCATCCTGCAGGATAATTGCTATCCTGAACAGACCATTTCTCAGTATATGGGCTGAAAATGTGTTGCTGGAAAAGCGCAGCAGATCAGGCAGCATCCAAGGAACAGGAGAGTCCACGTTTCGGGCATAAGCCCTTCTTCAGGAATGAGGAAAGTGCCTGACCTGCTGCGCTTTTCCAGCAACACATTTTCAGCTCTGATCTCCAGCATCTGCAGTCCTCACTTTCTCCTCGAAGATTTCTCAGTATATATCATACAACATTATGAATATATTATACAATATCATACACCATCACTTTTGGTTGTGAAAAGCACCCCGTCTGCCTCAGATTACCCTGGAAATGTAAGATAGCTCACAAGTTTGTGTAATTGCTAGCTGCTTCATATTGCTAATTTGCAGAACAATATAAGTGATATTCACCACTAACAGAATACCACCATAAAAATAAAAAGAAATTTTGCCTTTCATGCTATTTAATAATATAATTTATGCATTTCAGTGCTGGTGTTATGCTCAGCATGTAGGACGTGCACTTCAAAAATGGGTGGATCAAGGTAAGGATGAAGCAAGGTACAGGTTGGTCTGCTATAATGTTGGTTTGGCTAAAGCAAAATCAGTATAACGTGATTGATGAATTGGGGGCACTGTTTCTGAAGCACAAAATTTTAAAACTTGTGTTGGCTGGAACGCAATTACATCACCAACACTTTACGTGCTGTTTCTAAAGCCTGATTTTTCTATAATGTAGGGTTGCACAAGAATGCAATCTTGCGTTATAGAAGAACTACCTGTACTGACCATAACCAAACAGCCTGCACTGGCAGAGCCTGCAATGCAGTGTCAAACATTAGGTGTGATTCCATGATCATAACATTTGTTAATAATCCTGGATGTGCAAAGAAGTGCCACTTTAAGATTGTCATTTGAGCTTGTAATGTGGAGCACTTCTGTTACTGGAATCTACATGTATTAATAAAGGGTCCAGTTCTTCGCAGACAAAAAGAACATGTATGCACACTACATCTCTTTCAACTCAATTAAATTGATTTAGTTGTCAGGTCAATGCCTTGACCATTCAGAGTCAACCTGCCTGGTTTAGAATTCAAAGTTTGGCAGTTAAATGCTGGTTATCCTTAAGTAATGAACTCTTCATGGCAATGCATCGACCAATCAGAATCCACTTGCCAACCAATGAGCACCCGTTTATCAAGTAGTATAAATATGTTTTCCTTTTACTGTGGTATTTCTTGTGAATTGTCCTGATCAGTGCAAGGGGAAAAGCTTTGTCTTATTCTGCTATACCATCCAATGTCAGTATCGGAGTTATTACATATGGGAATTAGATTTACTGCATATATTCATATTTCAGAGATCTGAAATGTGAACTTTAATTGCTGATTGGAAAACTTGGAAGTGCTGTTAAACATCCTGCTCGGGAACATCTGTGGAGGGGAGATGAAGCACGCTCAGCTGGGTTTGAGCTGTAGGTCTGGGTTTGACCCTGGCCTCATTAACATACTGCCAACCTCCATTAATTGCATTCCACAACTCAAAGGGTTGTGGAGGGCTTGTTGCCAACAGGAGAAAATAGAACAACTCAGGACTGTCCTTGAGCTTTCAAGTAAGTACAGAGGTGTTTAGAGGTTGTTGAGTGGATGGAGAGGGTTTGTGGATTTGGTAATGGGTGCAGGGCAGAGGGAGAGGTTGTTCAGATGAGCAGAGGTCCAGCTTCGTTGTAGTGTTGAGAATAAAAGGATTGTGTCATTTTGCTTACATTTCTGGTCTTCTGCTGAATGCGAGGCAAGTAGTTCTAGTCAAACTGGCTGCCCAACCCAGCCCAGCAGATCATTACCATTACTTCAGGGGATCTGTTAATAAGCTGCAGGCTTAATTCTGGTGAGCACCTCAACTCTGAGTAGGGAAAAGGAGCCTGTACATTTTGATTCTCTCTGCCCAGTTTCCACTGAGTGGAGTAAATTAAAAACCCCTCCTTTTGTGTCAGTAAAACTGACAAACCAGAATCCATAGGAATAGCCCTATCATCAGTGTTCTGACTAGGTAGCAATCTGCATGATGAGGGAAACTTGGGAATTCAGTTCCCAGAAATCTACCCCCTGTTCGCACAGCAGCTTCTTACTGGGAGTGTCAGTTTGGGGAAATCAAACTTCAAATAACTTATGGAATGTATACCGTAATTATGAAAAGATCATAAAGACAAACAGAAATAATATTAAGTAGATGAATCCAGATTGTGCGTTCCCTCACCTGGGGAGTTTCCATGCTTCTTGGAATTCCTTTTGGTCTCCACCACATACTTTGAACAAACTGTCTGTCCAGTCTCCTACTATTCTCACATGAATGCTGAAGTGGTCTTCTTCTGGAGAGGAAGTCAATGTGAAGGGGTGCCATTCTAACCTTGAAATCTTTGAACATTGGACAAAAACATATTGACCGACCTCCATCTTAAAACCTCGCTTCTTCATCTGCAGTTCCAGCACTTTAGAGGGATGGGTAACAACCTGTGAAGAGAAACAACTTTGAGCAAATGGCAAATGAGTGGACAATTAAACACAATAGCAAGCAATTCCTGCCTAATTTTGTTTCCCTTACAGAAAATCCTCTGTAACATAAATCTATCAGTAGAAAATTTGTTTTGCCTTTCATAGGATCATTGTTATAGTTGCCTCTAACATGTCCATTCCTTCAACCAGCCCACAGAGGCCAAACCACCTCTAGAACATTTCCCTTTGGCTGGCCCTGGATTCACCTTTTCCCCTCATTTATTTCCCATGTTTCCTCAATCCCTCTCTGAGTGAATCTTGTCCATGGGGACTAATTTCTGCACTCTTAATTCTATCTGCACTAAAATGCTGACAGCTCAACTTCTCCTCTTTGTTGCCACGTTGTCCAAAATTATTAATGCTTTTCTTCTTCAGGTGTGTCTCTTTCTCCCTTAAATCTGCTGTTATCACCCTATTCCTCAAAAAATCCTCAAAATGCCACTATCTTTTAACACCATCTCCAATGTCTCCTTCCTCTCCAAAGGCCTTGTTTATTTGGTCTAAAATCCATTTCCATCCTTCCCAGCATATGAATGTTTGAATCCTTTATCAATATGATATACTGAACAATAAAATCTCAAATCATATCTGGTGTGACTGAGATGAGTAAATTTTCCCTTCTTATCTTTGAACCCTGTACATAGTTTGTGACATAATGGACCATACAATCTTCTTCCGACACTTCTCCACTGCCGTCCAGTTGAGTGGGACAGCTGTCACTTGGTTATATTCTTATTGTCAAACCACAACTGGAGAATTGTTTCCAATTGTTTCTCTTCCACTCTTACTTTGTTACCTTTGAAATCTCCTAGGAATCTAATCTTGGCCCCAAACTTTTCTCATCTGTGTGCTGCCCTTGGTGATATTGAAAGCACAGAGTTAGTTTTCACATGTACAAAACTCCCAGCTCTACCACTATGGCTAACTTATCAGACTACTTATCCAATATCTAGTAATGGTTGAGAACAAATTTTCTATGATTAAAGATTGGTAAAATTGAAGTGATTGATCTCAGTCTCCACGTAAACTTCTGTTTCATTAAAACAGGCAGAAGTCTGAGAAAATTCAGTCCACTCAGACAATGTTGTCACACTTGATCCCAAGATCAGTTACCTTTTTCATTTTTGAGGCAAATGCTCATTTCCACTTTCATAACATTACCAACTTTTCTCCTATTTTACTCATCTGCTACTGAATCCTTTGTTTATATCCTTGTTACATGTAAACTTTGTAATTGCCATGGACTCTTTCCTGCTTTCCCACATTCTATTCTCCATCTTGCTGTCTAAGAGTGCTCTGCTACCTGTTCCTCTATCATTCCTTTGCTCATTTGGCTCCCAAACAAACAATGTGTTGATTTTAAAACTCTAATTCCTGTTTTCAAATCCTTCCATATCATTCTTCCCTATCTTTGTAATCTCTTTCAGCCCAGAACCCTTCAAGATACCAGTGTTCCTCTAATCCTGGCTTCTCGAGGACCCCAATTTTTGTTAGTGGTAGTCATACCTTCAATTGCCCAAACTCTAATCTCTGAAATACCCTCCCTGAACTTCTTCACCTCTTTACCTCTCAGACCTCCTGAGTGAAACTCCTTAAATCTACCTTTTGAACATGTTTTTGGTCATCTGACCCAATCTGACAGTAGGCCAAAAAAGGACACACAGTATTTTGATCTTAACACTGCTGTGAAACATTTTGTGAAATTTTATATTAAATATAAGATGTTGCAACTTCAGTGTGAATGAGAAAGTACATTGTATGTACATATCACATGCTGTCAAGTATTATTTGTCCCTTTTTTGTCTTTTTTAAAAGATGTATTTTCTGTCCTTTCTCTTTCTCTCTTCTCAATCACATCTCATCCACTTCCCGCACCTCCACCCTCGAACCCCATCCCTCCAACTGCAACAAGGACAAAACCCCCCCCGGTCCTCACCTTTCACCCCTCCATATACATTACATCATCTTCTGCCATTTCCGCTACCTACAAATGGAACCCACCGCCAGAGATATATTTCCCTCCCCACCCCATCCGCTTTCCGTAAAGACCGTTCCCTCCGCAACTACCTCGTCTGGCCCACACCCCCAACAACCCACCCTCCCCTACCAGCACCTTCCCTTGCCACCGCAGGAATTGCAAAACCTGCGCCCACACCTCCCCCCTTCCCTCCGTCCAAGGCCCTAAATGAGACTTCCACATCCATCAAAGTTGCACCTACACTTCCACATATGTCATTTACTGTATCTGTTGCTTCCGGTGTGGTCTCCTCTATACTGGGGAGGCAGGATGCCTACTTGCAGGGCATTTCAGAGAATATCTGTGGGCACTTGCACCAACCAACCCCACCACCCTGTGGCCAAACACTTCAACTCCTCCTCCCACTCCGCCAAGGGCATGTAGATCCTGGGCCTCCTCCATCGCCACATCCTAACCATCCGACACCTAGAGGAAGAATGCCTCATTTTCCACCTTGGGACCCTCCAACCCCAGGGCATCAATGTGGACTGCACCAGTTTCCACATTTCCCCTCCCCCCCCATCTTATCCCAATTCCAACCTTCCAGCTTAGTACCGCCTTATGACCTGTCCCACTTGTCAATCTTCCTTCTCACCTATCCATTCCACCTCCCTCTGACCTATCACATTTACCCCCACTTCTATCCACCCACTGCACTGTCAGCTACCTTCCCCCAGCCCCAACGCCCTCCCATTTATCTCTCCACCCCCAAGGCTCCAGCCTCATTCCTGAGGAAGGGCTTTTGCCCAAAACATCGATTCTCCTACTCCTCGGATGCTGTCTGACTTGCTGTGCTTTTCCAACACCACACTCTTGACTCTAATCTCCAGCATCTGCAGTCCTCACTTTGTGGTAAATATTTGTGGTAATGCTAGACATGATCAAATAAACTTCAATTGAACATTTGCTTACCTTTGTGATTACAACTTTCTGATGAGACCGACAAAACCGCACAAGTCTCTCACAAACATACAAGAACATGGGGCCCACCACCCATTTCCATGTCTGTAAAGAAGATCAATTGGTTTAGTTAGAATAGCGAAAACAATTCAATGTGATTGCATTCTCTCAACTAAATATTATCATTGAAAAGTGATGCAAAGACAGATGTACCATTGGAGGATTCCCTGAGAAAACAGGCACAGGACACTGTTTGATACTCCCCCATTCCACATACTTATCCTTGCAAAAGGTAGCATTATGGTTGTGTAGACTGCCTTCTGTTTGACCACGAACGATTCGCCTGTTGGTTGAAGCACAAAATATTTGCTTTGTAAGAAAGTTTTAAAGAGATTTTGAGCTTTTTTAAAATTAAATATCAGCATATGAAATACTATTGATGCAAAAAGTGCTGGAGACCCTCAGGAATCCAGCAGCATCTGTGGAGAGGGAAACAGAGTTAATTTTTTGAGTCCAATCACTCCGTTCTGAAGACGTGTTCAGACTCAAGATATTAATTCTTTTCTGTGTCCACAGATGCTGTTAGAACTGTGGAGTTTATCCAGCACTTTCTACTGTTACGAAGATGTGGGTGTACCTTTGAGAGTTAAAAGCAGCAGAACTACTGGATACAGCACCAAGTGTTCTCAATAAGGCAACAATGTATGTAACATTGGGTTGAACAACTCAAGTAGCTTGTTGCCTGGAGACACCGTACTGTGGGCGGTACGGTGGCACAGTGGTTAGCACTGCTGCCTCACAGCGCCAGAGACCCGGGTTCAGTTCCCGCCTCAGGTGACTGACTGTGTGGAGTTTGCACATTCTCCCCGTGTTGCGTGGGTTTCCTCCGGGTCCTCCGGTTTCCTCCCACAATCCAAAGATGTGAATTCCAAAGGTGAATTGACCATGCTAAATTGCCCGTAGTGTTATGTAAGGGGTAAATGTAGGGGTATGGGTGGGTTACGCTTCGGCGGGTCGGTGTGGACTTGTTGGGCCGAAGGGCCTGTTTCCACACTGTAAGTAATCTAATCTAAAAACAAATTTGAATCTGGCCACTCAATTTAAATTTTACCCTGTTAAAAATGCCATTTTCCAATTAAGTCTGAATTGGGTAAATTGACAATCTTAAAAGCCAATGACACAATCTGATGCTCTAGGGTATAAAACAGGGGGGAAATTGAACTGTTAGAACATAGAACATAGAAGAATACAGCAGTACAGGCCTTTTGGCCCTCGATGTTGCGCCGATCCAAGCCCACCTAACTTACACGAGCCCACTATCCTCCATATGCCTATCCAATACCTGTTTAAATGCCCATAAAGAGGGAGAGTCCACCACTGCTACTGGCAGGGCATTCCATGAACTCACGACTTGCTGAGTAAAGAATCTACCCCTAACATCTGTCCTATACCTACCACCCCTTAATTTAAAGCTATGCCCCCTCGTAATAGCTGACTCCATACGTGGAAAAAAGGTTCTCATGGTCAATCATATCTAAACCCCTAATCATCTTGTACACCTCTATCAAGTCACCCCTAAACCTTCTTTTCTCCAATGAAAACAGCCCCAAGTGCCTCAGACTTTCCTCATACGATCTTCCTACCATACCAGGCAACATCCTGGTAAACCTCCTCTGCACCCATTCCAGTGCCTCCACATCCTTCCTATAGTATGGCGACCAAAACCGCACACAATACTCCAGATGCGGCCGCACCAGAGTCTTATACAACTGCAACATGACCTCAGGGCTCCCGGAACTCAATTCCTCGACCAATAAAAGCCAGTATGCCATATGCCTTCTTCACCGCACTATTTACCTGGGTGGCAACTTTCAGGGATCTGTGTACATGGACACCAAGATCCCTCTGCTCATCCACACGACCAAGTATCTGATCATTAGCCCAGTACCCCATCTTTTTGTTACTCTTACCAAAGTGAATCACCTCACACTTACCCACATTGAACTCCATTTGCCACCTTTCTGCCCAGCTCTGCAGCTTATCTATATCCAGCTGTAACCTGACACATCCTTCCTCACTGTCAACAACTCCACCGACTTTCGTATCATCCGCAAACTTGCTCACCCAACCTTCTAGCCCCTCCTCCAGGTCATTTATAAAAATGACAAACAGCAATGGTCCCAAAACAGATCCTTGCGGAACACTGCTAGTAACTGCACTCCAAGATGAACCTTTACCATCAACTACTACCCTCTGTCTTCTTCCAGCCAGCCAATTCCTAATCCAAACCTCCAACTCACCCTCAATGCTATACCTCCGTATTTTTTGCAGTAGCCTACCATGGGGAACCTTATCAAACGCCTTACTAAAATCCATATACACCACATCTACCGCTTTATCCTCGTCCACCTCCTTAGTCACCTTCTCAAAGAATTCAATAAGGTTTGTGAGGCACGACCTGCCCTTCACAAAACCATGCTGACTATCCTTGATCACATTATTCCTATCCAAATGTTTATAATCCTATCCCTTACAATTCTCTCTAAGACTTTGCCCACAACAGAAGTGAGACTCACCGGCCTATAGTTACTAGGGTTATCCCTACTCCCCTGCTTGAACAGGGAACCACATTTGCTATCCTCCAGTCTTCTGGCACTATTCCTGTAGACGACGAGTACATAAAAATCAAGGCCAATGGCTCTGCAATCTCCTCCCTTGCTTCCCAGAGAATCCTAGGATAAATGCCATCAGGTCCAGGGGACTTATCTATTTTCACCCTTTCCAGAATTTCCAACACCTCTTCCCTACATACTTCAAAGCCGTCCATTCTAATTAATTGTGACTCAGTATTCACATCGGCAACAATGTCCTGTTCCTGAGTGAATACTTACGAAAAGTATTCATTCAGTGTCTCCCCAATCTCTTCAGCCTCCACACGCAACTTCCCACTACTATCCTTGACTGGACCTATTCCTACCCTAGTCATTCTTTTATTCCTGACATACCTATAGAAAGCCTTTGGGTTTTCCCTAATCCTACCAACTAAGGACTTTTCATGTCTCCTCCTTGCTGCTCTTAGCTCTCTCTTCAGATCCTTCCTGGCTACCTTATAACTCTCAATCACCCCAATTGAACCTTCACGCCTCATCTTTACATAGGCCGCCCTCTTCCCTTTAACAAGGGATTCCAATTCCTTATTAAACCACGGCTCCCTCACACGACCTTTTCCTCCCTGCCTGACAGGTACATACTTATCAAGGACACTCAATAGTTGCTCCTTGAACAAGCTCCCCATATCAATTGCGCCCTTGCTTGAAGCCTACTTTTCCAAGCCACGCATCCTAAGTCGTGCCTCACCGCATCATAATTTCCCTGCCCCCAGCTATAACTCTTGCCCTGCAGTGCACACTTATCCCTCTCCATCACTAGAGTAAAAATCACCGAATTGTGGTCACTGTCCCCAAAGTGCTCACCTACCTCCAATTCTAAAACCTGGTCTGGTTCGTTACCCAGAACCAAATCCAGTATGGCCTCATCTCTTGTTGGCCTGTCTACATATTGTCAGGAAACCCTCCTGCACACATTGGACAAACACCGACCCATCTAACGAACTCGAGCTATAGCTTTCCCAATCAATATCAGGAAAGTTAAAGTCCCCCATAACAACCACCCTATTACTTTCACTCTTCTCCTGAATCATCCTCGCAATCCTTTCTTCTACGTTTCTAGGACTATTAGGAGGCCTGTAGAAAACTCCTAACAGGGTGACCTCACCTTTCCTATTCCTAACCTCAGCCCAAACTACCTCAGATGGCGAGTCTTCATCCATCGTCCTTTCCACCGCTGTAATACGATCTTTGACAAGTAATGCCACACCTCCCCCTCTTTTACTCCCACTTCTGACCCTACTAAAACATTCAAACCCTGGAACCTGCAACAGCCAATCCTGTCCCTGTTCTACCCATGTCTCCGTAATAGCCACAACATCGAAATCCCAGGTACCAACCCACGCTGCAAGTTCACCTACCTTATTTCGTATACTTCTTGCATTGAAGTATACACCCCCCCCCCCCCCCCCCCCCCACCCCAAGAGCACTAGCAAACCTCCCCCCAAGGATACTGGTGCCCCTCAGGTTCAGGTGTAGACCATCCTGTTTATAGAGGTCCCACCTTCCCCAGAAAGAACCCCAGTTATCCAGATACCGGAATCCCTCCCTCCTGCACCATCCCTGTAGCCACGCATTTAACTGTTCTCTCTCCCTATTCCTCGACTCTCTATCACGTGGCACGGGTAACAAACCAGAGACAACAACTCTGTTTGTTCTAACTCTGAGCTTCCAACCTAGCTCCCTGAAAGCCTGCCTAACATCCTCTGCCCTCCTCCTACCTATGTCGTTGGTGCCAATGTGGACCACGACTTCGGGCTGCTCCCCCTCCCCCTTAGAACCCGGAAAACACGATCAGAGACGTCACGTACCCTTGCACCTGGGAGGCAACATACCAAACGTGAGTCTCTCTCGCTCCCACAAAACTGCCTATCTGTGCCCCGAACTATCGAGTCCCCAATAACTATTGCTCTGCTCTTCTCCACCCTTCCCTAGTTGAGAGGAGAACTGACAAGCCCAGCATGTAAACAGACTGCATGAAAAATGACCTCTCTTAAAATGGTATCTGTGATGCAGAAATTCCCAACAAGGAGAAAAAAAGACACAGGAAAATCCAAAGACAAGAACCTACAGCTGCCTGGTTTTGAGATAAGAAATGTTGTTTTGTAAATCTTAATTGGGAGTTTTATTGGGTTAGTATTATAGAAGGGAAGGTAAAAGATAGATTACAGAAAGAAATTGTAAATAGTGGTTAGTTAATTATCCTCTTATACTTTAAGAAATAAAGTTGTTAATTTTTACTTAGTTCTTGGCCACTCAAATGTTTACAGATTACTGCGTGGGATAAATCTCTTGGGTTGCTGGTTTTAATTTAAGCAGGTGGGTTTATCCTGTGTTGTAACTGTTGGGGCTAAGGTTTGTGATTTGAACTGGTTTAAACAGTTTTGAATAGATTTGGGGGTATGAAAACTCCCAGCAGACTTAAACACTTGCAGGTTAATGTCCTCATTTTAAATAAAATGCAGGTGAGACAATTTGTTTAATTTTGGTGACTTGTGCTTGATTAAATTAAAAGTGAGAGAAATAGCTCTTAAAATTGCTAAAGAGGCTCTGGGATTTGAAGATGATTCTCGAATTTGCCAAGAAAGTTTAGAAGGAAAGCAAAAGACCATAGTTTTAAAATTAACAAGTTAAGTTTGTGTTTAACCAAGGACAAAAGTAAAGCTGAAATGATAAAGGGATTACTCAAACACTTAGGTGTGTCAGAGAAAATGCCAAATGCAGTAGAGGTAGAAAACCTTGAATTAAAATTAAGGAAAATTGAGTTAGATGATAAACAGAGGGAGAGAGAAAGGAAAAGAGAAAGAGAAGTTGAACTTGAGAGGTTGTGACTTAGTCAGCAAAGTCAAGTTAATAGGATGGAGATTAAAAGAGAAGGTAGTGATAGAGATAGATATATATATATGTCAAAACTCTGCCACATTTTGAGAAAGATGTTGAAGCTTTTTTTATTTCATTTGAAACATTAGCAAGGTAGATGGAGTGGTCTGATGATTTATGGGTAAAGCTAGTTCAGACTAAATTGGAAGGAAGAGCTAGTGAGGTATTTGCTGCATTGTCAGATGAGGTGTCAAGAGATTATGAAGAGGTTAAACAGGCTATTTGAAGTGCTTATGAATTGGTGCCAGAAGCATATAGACAGCGGTTCAGGAACACAAAGAAGGAACCAGGTCAGACTTAGGTTGAGTTTGAAAGAATTAAACATCATCACTTTGATGGATGAGTGCATGCTTTGAAAATAGATAGCACATTTGAGAGATTATTCTGCTGGAGGAGTTTAAAACTCACATGGAAGAACAGGAAGTGAGAAGGGCAGCAGAACTAGCAGATGAGTACATCGTGGTGCATAAGACAAGCTTCCAGTCAGAATTTCGTCCTGTAAAGGTTAGAAGTTGGGAGAAGGGAAGATCCTACACTGGTCTACCAAGAGTAGAGAGCATTGGTAAGATTTTACCACACGATAAAAAAGAAGCCCAAGAGGGTGGAAAGGAGGTGAAAGGCCTTAAGTGTTTCCACTGTGGGAAAGTGGGACACGTAAAGTCACAGTGCAGGCCGTTAAAGAAAGGCACTGTGGGAAATGATGTGATAAAAGAAATGCTGGTGGCATTAGTGAAGGTAGTAAAGGAAACCCCAAGAAAAGTGGAGGAGCTGCAGGACAGTGCACAGCCTAGGTAGGGGCTGGTTATGGAGTTAGTACCTGATCTCTACAAAGAATTTCCCTGTGTAAAGTGTACTCAGAAAGAACAGGGGGAGAAGGACAAGATGTTATAATTTTGAGAGATACAGGATCTAACCAGTTGCTGATGAGCAAATATGTCCTCTTTCTGATCTGTTACCTGAGCAGGTGATAATTTGTGGGACAGATGGCCAGAATTTTAGCATTCCCCTATGTAAGATCAGGTTGGAGTGCCAACTTAAGACTGGGCAGTTACAGTGGTGTGATTGACAGAGTGTCAGTTCCAAGAATTACAGTTTGTTCTTGGGAATCATTTGGCAGGATCCAAGGTGGGAGTGACAACTCTTATTGTGGAGAAGGCCAAGAAACTGAGGAGTGTAACACTATTTTTATTTCAGATCTGCAGTATTTTACTCATTTAAAACACTATTGAACCTTTTCTCCAGTCAAGAACACTTTGCTGCAAGTCTGTCTGACATGTGACAGAAGAGAATGAATACGGGAGTAGGCTAGTAGGTGTGTGCACTCTGGGGTTATCTACAAAATTCTGAAAGACCTGCAGCCACAATAAGTACACTTAACAGCCTTCATTAAACAGTAGGAGTTATGAAGCATTTCATGATCGTCAGAGTTTTTTTCCCTTTTAAATGTAACAAATGTGTAAGTGAAATTTCTGATATAGAATTGGGGCATTTTGGATTGTGTTTTTAGCGTATCATGCAGCCAATGGTGTTTTGCACATTGCTACGATTGGATACAGATCTGCTGATACTTTTTGCCAAAATGTAATTTAGCATTTATTCATATAAGTCTGCTGCTCCCTTGATGTTATCTGAAACACATTTGCTGAAATTAGAAAGATGGCATGTCAGTAGGTGTAAATGGTAGACAATTTACAAATACAATACATACCCAACTCCATGGATCACAAGCCCAACAAAAAAGATCACAAAAAGATGATGAGTGTACCAGAAAACCTCAAAGTATGATCTCCTGATAATTTCTGTTGATGTTGTTATCATCAGTATCAGAGCAAGAGTGATGGCAATACCACTCAGTCCAGCCAGGGTTGTGAATGCTACTTTAGTGGGATTCTGGAAAGGAAACATAATAAGTTTGTAAACAATGTAGAAAAAAAACCCCAACACCTTGACCGATCATTAAAATGAAAGAGAAACTTGAATGTTTCAGGAAGTGTAATAACAGAACATGAAAACACGGTGAGCAAGAAATTGAGCTCAGTCCAACCATTGATTTGGGCATGAAGAAGGCTGCTAGGGTTCTACAATGACACCTTTTGTCTGCATGGATATTTTTCACATGAATACTCAATGCATCATGGCAAAGGTGTTGGCATATAGTGAATATTTACTGCGGTTCTTCACAGCAAGGAGATCTTTGTTAATCAACTTTATAGAGTCTGTTTCTATGCTGTATGACTCTAAGAATCTATGACTCTATGACTCATATAACATGGTAACAGAACATTCGGTCTAGCTCATCTGTGCAGATCAAGTTTCCCAAACTAAACTAGTCCCATTTGGCAGCACTTGGCCCATATCCCTCTAAGCCTTTCCTATTCATGCGCCCATCCAAATGTCTTTTAAATGTTGTAACTGTTCCTGAATCTACCACTTTCTCTGGCAGTTCATTCCACACATGAACCAACCTCCAAATGAAAATTTTGCCCCTCAGTTCCTTTTTAAATCTTTACTGCCTCATCTTGAAAATATGCTACTTGATTTTGGACTCCCACAGTCTAGGAAAAAGAATTTTTCTATTCACTTTATCTAAGCCAGTTATGATTTTATAAACCACGACAAGGACACTGTCCACCTCATTACATTCCAGTGAAAGATGTCAAACCCTATCCAGCCTTTCCTTAACTGCCTTGGAGGAAATTCACAATATGTTTACTAGTTTGATACCCCTGGAATAAGTATGTTTCACAAGGAGGGGATGTAATGGTTGGACTTTGTTCTGCTGAACTTTAGGAGACTGAGGTGTGATCCAATGTGATAAGATCCTGAATTGTGCTACAAATTGGATGTAGATAAGTTGTTTCCTGTTGTCAATCAATCCAGAACTAGGGAGCATCATTTTGAAATGTGGTGCCTTTGTTTTAGGACAGAGAAAGGAGGATTTTTTCTTTTGAAAGGCGTGACTTTGGAACTCTCTGACTCAGAAGACAGTAGAGGTAAGATTCTTAAAGTTTTTTTAAGACAGAGGAGAAAAGATTCATATTGGCAAAGGAATCATGGGTTATCAGGATGGATAGGGCAACAGAGTTCAAAACATAAAACATATCATTCATGATCTTCTTCAACGGCAGAACCATGTCGAAGGGCTGAATGGTTTACTTCTCCTATTTTAGATGTTCATTTGTTCAGTGATCTTGGCCAAAACATCTTCAGCTGTTTTGGCCTATCGTAAAGTCTGAAGTGGGGAAGTTCACTGATGCTGACACCAATCGCAGCTCCTCAGATATGAAAGCAGTCTGTGTCCAAATGCAGCAAGACCTGGGCAACATTCAGGCTTGGGCTATAAGTGGTAAATATCACTCGCACCACACAAGTACCAGGTGATGGTCATCTCCAACAAGATAGAATCTAAAAGCTCTAGTCAGGTGTGCATTGGAATACTTGAATGGACCCAGTTCCAACAACAAGAAATTGGACACTGTGCAGGGCAAAAAAGCCTGTTGATTGGCATCCCATCTGAGTTTCAACATTCATTCCCTCCATCACTGCTGTACAGCATATAACATTTACAAGATTCACAGCACTAACTCACCAAAGCTGATCTGACAGCACCTTCCAAACCCATGACATTTATCACCTAGGACAAGGGCAGCAGATGCATGGAAACTGCACTGCAAGTTATATTTCAAACCACATAGCATCCAACTTGAAAGTACAATGCCATACCTTCACTTGCTCGATCAAAGTCCTATGTTATCCGCCATAGGTGTACCAGCACCAGATGGAACACAGCAGTTTGTGAAGACAGCTAACCACTGGCTTCTCCATGGAAATTAGGGATGGTAATAAATGTGTGCCTAGTCAACAATGTCCACACATCAGGAATAAGTATAGAAGATGTAAAATGTAGATTGTGGGAAATCCTATCATACTTTTTTAAATTAGTGCAACTATAACAATGTTTGCAATTTAGCCACAATGTATAATGACTTCATTAGATATCAAAAGGAAGTTACAGGTTACCGTGTTTGGGTCTCGAATTGGATTCAGATAGCTTTCATCATTTCCAAGTTTAGACAAAACATTGTTAAGTGTTCCATTTTCATATCCTTGGCTTGTCATAAATCGTTCAAAGTTGAACAGATGTGCAATGATGTGAATGGCTATAAAGGAAGTGATGGAGCATCCATTATAACCTTGTTAAAATGCAGCAATATGTAGGTGATAACCAAAACTGCTTGAATTACTTTATCGTTCAAAGAAGTTGTGTACTAAAATATGGCCAATAGAATCAACTTAAATCATGCTTCTGAATCTGAGAAAAATTATATCAGTTAATTTTTAATCATAGTCAGCATGACACGGTCTGATCCCTTGTGGTCTAGGATGCATTGTACTAATCTTTTTAAGATAAAGTATTACTGCTATAGATTTGTATTAATAGGTATTTTACAACAATGTCATGGTCATATTCCCAACTCTTCTTAAGGTTGACCTTAAACTTGTTATATTTGAGAAAAATATTATCCTCTCCCATTTTTAATGATATCACTCCTTTTAGAATCCCCTAAAGGATCTGAAGAAATAGTAAAGAGAGACTATGATTATGTCTAATAAAAGAGAAATAGTGCACATGCTGGAAATCTGAAAGAAAAACAGAACTGCAGGAAAACCTCAGTAGTATCTGTGAAGAGGGAAACCAAATGTATGACCCCTATATGAATGAAGAATTTGAAAGAGGGCGGGAGAGATCAATAACAGCTGAAGCACCTTCCAGGGCCAGAGTCCTGGTGAACCTAATAATAGGCATCACTGACGTGCTTTAGTTTCCTTTCCCACCAGGCAACTGGTCAAACGAACAACCTGAAGGAGCACCAGGTGTAAATACATGCAGTCTGGGATCTTAACGAACAATGCCCAGACTTTGGGATGTCATATGGCAGGAGGGAGAGGTTGTTAATGAGGTCATCAATTTGAGGCCAATAGTTCAGGTTGATGGGCTTTTAACAGAATAGCTTCTCTTTTTAACATTGCACTAATGCCTACATGCTCACTTCTACTTATGCCACTGAGTGATTCAATTACTAGCTTTAATAATGTCAATTATTTAGGTTAGCATACAGGGACACTTTCACTGATATTGCCTCTCCAAAATTTACCCAAAATCAGGATAAAACCCTATAAATCTGGAAAGGTCATTATTGCCATAAGACAATCATGATGATATTCATGTTTTGTACAGAGGTGACTTTACCCACAAACAGACCACATGCATACAGACAGTGCTTTCAAGTACTGGCAGTACTGAATTAATTTCCAGAGGGGAATCAGTGAAGTACTTGTAGTACTGTACTCTGGCGTAAAGTATTTGAATAGTTACAACATTGCTTGATTATATCCAAAGGTTTCTGATTTTTGAATATTTTTGCTTTTAATCCCCCCCCCAAAAATTAACTTTTCTAGTCCATTTTATTTGATTTCTTGAATTCAGGAAATAAATTACAATAATGTAAGAAAACTGTTTTAAGTTACCTGTATGGAGGGCAATCATGTAAGCTACCAGCTTATGGAAGGAAATATTTCGGTCCAGTTGTCTTCGGCAGCACTTTAAATTAAAACAGATGTTACAAGACACTGTGACAGATGAGTGTTTAAACAGATTGCATTAGCCTAGGTGATGGCAGTAGAGTAATTTCAAGCTCAAATAAATAGCATCAAACGCTGGGTCTTAGTTTTTCCCAATGATTCTTGTTGAGTTTCCTGTTATTCTGTTGATAAATGATTATGCCTCAAATAGGAATGAGCTCTGACAAATTATCAAGCAGCACACATTTATAATTTTTGCTTGCAGCTTTAGCCACTTCTAACAATATAAACCTAGCAGTACAGCAGAGATCTTGTGTTTTTTTTTTATTATTCCACGAGCCTAAGCAATGCCTTGAATTTTCTTGGCAATAGCAAACGACAAATACCAGACTTATATAAAATTTTCTCTTCTCCACTAACTGCAGATTTTACTCTGGAATTTGTGTAACTAGAGAGACACTTTAGTAAAGAGCTCTTTACAGGGTATCTGAGATTTACTATGCCATTAAGGATATCTTTCTTTTCAATGGGCAAACCTGAATTACTTCTGAGAGTACTGCATATCCATCATTGTTGATAAAGCAATTTATTGTCATTCCATGTATTTCAAAGCCAAATCTCTTGGTGAGATACTGGCAAATTGCTTGCTTATTTTCATCACTTTCTTATTTTACATTTTACTTTTATTCAGATATGTGTAAGAATATTCAGCATCTACCTTTGTAATACAATGAGAAGCCTGTGAATATCTTGTTTACCCCTCGGTTCAGCACCAACACTATGATCAGGATTTAAAATGGCAGTCAGGGCTTTCCTTTCTCTCTCGTTCATGCCACCTGCAATGTTAATCTTGGGTGGCACAGTGGTTCAGTGCTTAGTACTATGACCTCAAATTTCCAGGTGCGTGTGTCCTCCCATACTCCAAGGTGACTTGACCATGTTAAATTGCCCATCATGCGCAGGAATGTGTAGGCTGGTTGGGTTGGGCCATGGCAGATGTGGGGATTTGAGAGGGATCTGGGTGGGATGCTCTTCAGAGGGTGGTGCAGTGTTGATGGGCTGAATGGTATCTTTCTGCACTGTAGGGATTCTGTGATTAAGGTGGTGATCTTCTGGCTGCAATTCTCAAACTTTTTTTATTTTTAAAAACAAACTGGAATCAAACATGCATGATCAGAAATTGCTGGAAAAATTCAGTAGGTCTGGCTGCATCTGTGCAGAAACATCAGGATTAACATTTCAGTTCCAGTGACCCTTCCCAGACCCTTTGCGTCACTAGATCTTATTTCTTCCCACAGATGCTACCAGATCTGCTGAGCTTTTCCCATAATTTGTGTGTTTTGTTTCTGATTTCCAGCATCCACATGTGCTGCACCATTTCAAAATGTGCACAATAGAAAACCATCTCAATAATTCTGTAGATACTTCCTAACCAATCTGTTCAGCAATGTGATGACCCACCTCTGAAGCAGATGGGGCTTTATACTAACGCCTCCTGAATCAGAGATAGGGAAACTACCACTGCACCATAAGTCTGCATTGGTGTTCCCTTCTATATAACTCACTTAGTTTCATCCCACTCATCTATTTACTTTCAATATCCCATCAAATTCACCTCTTTCAAACAGTTAGCCAATCTCTTATTGAAATCAGCTTACAATTTCAACTTTTAATTTCCTCTTTAGTTGTTTACAAACTGCCCTTGAATAATCTGTGATTTGGGTGGGGATATTGTTCAATATTAAATGGGTGATTGAAAAAAGAAGCTAATGCATTTCTATTGTGGTACAGCAATTGAATTTCAAATCGTTAATAGCCTCACAGCTCAAGGGTCCCAGGTTCGATTCCAGCCTTGGGCAACTATCTGTGTGGAGTTTGCACATTCTCGCCGTGAATGGGTTTCCTCTGGGTGCTCAGGTTTCCTCCCACAGTGCAAAGGTGTGCAGGTCAGATGAATTGGTCATAGTGTTGGAAGTATTAGTCGAAGGGAAATGGGTCTGGGTGGGTTACTCTGCGAAGGGTCGGTGTGGACTGGTTGGGCCGAAGGGCCTGTTTCCACATTGTAGGAAATCTAATCTAAATATTAGAACAGAAATAATCCACAACAGCAACTTGGTGATTTTGTACTATGAATTGTGCCTTGGCTGATGCAGCAGATGTTAAATATTGAAAAGGGTAAAAGAGCATGCACATTTCATACAATCAGATTTATTTGAATTCTTACCCCACATGATCCTCTCAGGAATGACAAAAGATTTCGGCATACAGGAAGGAGGATCAGCATGCAGTTGAAATTCAAGCATGCAGCCGGGGCTCTAGCCCAGGCCAGAGCAGACTACAGAAATATAAAAAACACACATGAGCAACAGTGCATTTGCAGAAGAGAAATTACCATCTAAAATAGCATCAAGGCAAACTTACTCCAAGAAGCTCTCGCGTGTAGTAAAACTTGTTCCCAGCCTCGTACACGTTAAAGTAATTCACAAAGAGAAACGCATTTATTCCAAGCCACACCAGCTGCAAATAAAAAGTAAACTCAGCATTCAGTTTAAAAAGGTAGGCTGAAATCTACTGATGACCATAAAAGCATTGCCATATGTAGAAATTGCTGGAAAAGCTCAGCAGGTCTGGCAGAGTCAGTGGAGAGAGATCAGTTAACATTTTGGATCCTTCCTCAGAACTCCTTTGAAGATGAGTATGTAGAGTATATTCAGGATATTTCCCACTTCTGAGGAAGGGTCACTAGACCCGAAACATTAACTCTGATTTCTCTCCACAGATGCTGCCAGACCTGCTGAGCTTTTCCAGCAATTTCTATTTTTATCAGCATCTGCAGGCCTTTTGGTTTTTATAAAACTATTCATTTTTTTTGTCAGGAAAAACCCATCTGGGTCACTAATGACGTTTATCCTTACCTGGTCTGGCCGACATGTGGCTCCAGAACCACAGCAATGTTGCTAACTCTGGACTGTCCTCTGAAATGGCCTAGCAAGCCACTCACTTCAAGAGCAGCAGGGGCAGGCAATAAATGCTGGCTAGCCACGAGTAAATTTTAAAAAGAATCTCTATTTTTATTGCAATCTCTTCTTTCGTTATTTTGCTGATATTAAGGACTTTACTCCTCTGGAAGCTTCTAATTCATCCTCCTACATCAAATATCCTGTTCCTTTCATTGTCACAGGTACAGACTGGGACTAAACAAATTGTACATTAAACATCTTGATAGAGCAGAGTACAGAAACTCAGGAAAGGGGGATCATATGCTTATAAGAGATCCTGTCAAATCTCCATTCTGTTTAAACTGATGGAGGAAGCTTGAGCTGGGCTGTGCTACACTCTTGTGAAATCCCCTGAACTGAGTTTTCCTGAAAGCACTTGTTCCAGGCGATAATAGATGCTCAGACAACAATGCAGAGAAAGATTTAACTCATCATGTAGACATTCAGACTTATTTGTCCTCCCCAAATCTAACTCATTGCTCCCTAGAACTTTGGAACCATAATAGAAATAAAGTCAATAAAGGGGAAGTAAAATAACTTTTTGCTAACATTTAGAAAACCCTTGTTTTCTGTCAAGTGCAGAGCTGGAGCGAGTGGTAATTGTATTACATTTTCACTGAGCAATTTATTTTTTAAACTGTCCAGCACATGTAAAACAAAATGTAAGGACCGAAACAATAAAAAGGAAATCTGTTTCTTATAGAAATGATCGTCATATTGAAATGTAAGCAATATTTCTTGTCTTCAGCTCAGTAAGGCCAGTTATGATTTTGACATTCTAAGGGAAATTCTAGGAAAATAAATGTGGGTTCTTTAGCTTCTCAATCTAATCTGCCATTCAATGAGATCATTCCTTCTCTGTATCTCAACATCTACTGATTTTGATTCCACACAGCTTTATGCCTCTGCCTAACTAAATAACGTAAGAATATAAGACATGAGAGGAAGAATAAGACATCCAGCTGCTCAAGCCTGCCCTGACATTCTATAAAACAATGGCTGTTCTACTGAAGCCTCAACTCCTCTTTCATGCCAGTTCCTCACAATTCGCGACTTTGAGACGTTTCAAAAACCTATCCAGCTCCTCTTTAAGTATTTTTAGTGGTCTAGCCTCCACAACTCTGGGGTACAGGCTTCCAGGCATTCATTCCCCACTGACGACATTCCTTCATCTCATAAGAATGTCTCTTATTATATAACTATGTCCCCTATTTTGTGACTCCCAGCTAGTGGAAACATCTGATCAATATTATCCTGTCAAGTTGTCTCAAAATCTCATGTTTCAACAAGATCATCTCCTATTCTTCTAAACTCTAATTTATAATGGCCTAATCTGTTTAGCTGTTGGTGATAAGTCAACCTCTTTTTCCCAGAATTAAGCCTAATATGTCTTTTGAGCTGCTTTCAATGCTAGTAAATTATTTCTTAATTACACAGACCAAAACTGTACACAGTACTCCAGGTACAACCTCACCAACATTGTCAGTTGTAAAAATTCTCTTTATATTTAAACTACAACCCCCTAAAGTCAATCAATTTCCAAATTCTAGACTTTCCATGAAAAACTCTTTGCTGTCATTCTTATTTTAAGGCTAGGTCAAGAGAGGAAATAGTTTCCTTCACCTCAAACAAATTAACTTTCTATACTCAATGTACTATAGGCCTAGTTGATGCAACTTGTCCTCAGGTTTAACCTTTGCAGAACACATTCTGTAATCTTATCAACTTTCATATACAAAAAGATATTTCCCTTGAACCAAAACTTGACCATATGCACAAAGTAACAAGGATAACAAGTCCATAGATGAAGAGAATTTGCTTTCAGAGCTGTGCTATTCATTGGAAGTAGGATGGATAGCACTAAAATTTCCTGATGTATCCAAAGAGAACCCATGCTGATAAGTTATATAATTCAGGCTGAAAACTATGAAGGAAATTACTTGGAAGTAAGATTGATATAAGCAAGAACAGATACAAGAAGTTCAATTAAATTACTATACTTTCTTTGTACATTGCATAATGTCAATTTCGATTGGTATTTGCTATTCAGACATATAACAGACAGCAAGGCAGGAAAAGACAGTGATGAATCTGGATTGCTAAGCTGGAATATAACAAGTCTTGACTTAATTTTACTTCAAGTAAGCATATAGATTGGTAAGATATTTTCTTTCATTAAATCCCAGGGTTTCGGCTCGCTTTGGACAAGGAAGAGTAGCAATTGGAATTAAAATGCATAATTGGAGGTGAGTCAATTTCTGTGGTGAGACCTGTTATGAAGGTGTAGAAATGTACTGTACCTTTAAGAGAGTGAAGACTTAGCAAGTACACAGTGCTGGAGAATTTACAATGTAACATTTGGTCCAGCAGCTAGCACTGGCTGAGTTGCTATGAGACAAATAAACAAATTCGAATTTGGCCAATTAGTTTAAATTATACCCCAAAATACCAACTTCCAATCAAGTTTGAATTTAATATCTTGACTATAGTAAAAACTAATCCGATGAAACAATCCGATGCTTTGGGAGTCCAAGACCAGGAAAAATTGAACAATTGAGGGGAGAACTGCCAAGCCACCAGCATATACCGACTGCCCGAAACACAGCTCTCTAAAAGGTACGATTATACATTAATGACCCATGAAACAGAAGTCCCTAAAAAGAAAATCTACAGGAAGATACAAATGGAAGATTTGACAGCTGCCTGGTTTTGAAATTTGAATTTTTGGTAAATCTTACACGGGAATTTTATCGGACTATTATTACAGAAGGGAAAGTAAAAGATAGGTTAGAGAAAGGAGTTGTAAATAGTTAATTATTCTCTCATGCTTTAAGAAATAGTGGTTAATTTTTACTTTAAGAAATAGTGGTTAATTTTTACTTTAAATAGGTCTTGGCCTTTTGAATTTTCACAGATTACTGCACGAGATAAATCTTTTCTGTGTTGCTAGTTTAAATTAAGTGTGGGGGTGGGAGGGGGAAGGTGTTGTAACAGTTGTCTGGGAATTGAACTCGGGACCTCGAGTAACACCTGGACCAGATAAGTTACAATCAAAGCTTAGTATTTGTACTAATTTTGTGGCAGTTTATCAAATGTCCTTTGGAAATCCATAAACTCTATTTCAATCTGTTTGCCCTCACTAAGAAACTCATAAATTTAGTTAAACACAGTTAATATCTCACACAGATTAAACTGCAATGGAATAATAGGCTACATTTAAAGAAGAGATGTCTTGGGTACAGTTGAAGTTCATTTACACAATGGGGAAAAGTAATATAAGCAAAACCAGATGTCTTTCATCAAAGATGATAAGATGAAGCAGGAAAAGAGTGCATATGTCAGATTTATAATATAATTATAAATCAACCTCTCTTAGAAAGGAAGAGGTCAAGTGAAGAAAATAAGAGGCAAAGTTTGAGAATGAGAAGAAACTGTTAACTAATCTAGAAGTCTGACTGAGTCAAAAAATTAGTAAGAAGAGGAGTGATGCTCATTAGAGATCCAAGGAGGATTTACACAGGGAGGAAAATGACATGGTTGAGATAGTAACTGAGTACTTTGTATCAATCGTCACCAAGCCTGATGTCTGGTGAAAAAGGTGACACTTAAGGCTCTGGATGGATAAAAAAATTGATAAAGAGGAGGGATTCTAAATATTGACTGTGCCTAAAGTTGATAGGACACCAGGACCAAATGGGAAGCACAGAGGGATACTAATGAAAGTAAAGGAAGAAATTGCAGATGCCCTGGTAACAACCTTCCAATCCTTCTTGGTGGTGCCAGAGAACTGGAGAATCACAAATATTGCATCTTTGCCTAAAAAGTCATGGGAAGATAAATCAATCAACAAGACATCAGTTGGTAGAGAAATTTGTATAGATGAGAAATAAAAACAAAGCCCTGGAGACACTCAGAAGATCTGGTAGCATCTATGTAGAAACAACAGTTAATGTTTCAAGTTCTTCAGTACTCATTTAAACCTCAGTTTGAACTCAGATGCAGCCAGTAATGCTGAGTGTTTTTCAGATTTCCAGTAACAGCAGTATTTTGCTTTGAATTGTATCAAAGAGAATGTTGCACAAAATCAAGTGTGAGTAACACTTGATAAAGATATTTGATAAAGTGCTACATAAAAAGCTTGACAGTAAATTGAATTTTTGAAATTAAAAGGGAAAGTGGAAACATGGATCCAGTGTTCGTTGACTGAAAAGAAATCAAGTAGTTGTGAATGGTTAGTTTTCAAACCAGAGAAAGGAAGTGGGATTCCCCAGGAATTGATATTAGAACTGCCATTTTCCTTGATATAATGACTAGAAATTGGGTGCACAAAGCAGAATTTCAAAATTTGTAGATGATACAAAACTTGGAAATAACTGCATGGAGGAGAGTAGTGGACTTGCCGAGGTCCGTGGCCTCAAAGTTCTGGGGGTTGGTGATGGGAAAGGGAAAATTAGTGTTGTTGAAAGTAATAGTGATTTTAAAGAGTCATAAAGTATCCAAAGACTTATAAATAGAGGCACAGCATACAAATCAAGGCAGGTATGATGAGCCTTAAGACTGGATTTATCTGAGTATTTTGTACAATTCTAGTTATTATATTTCGGGAATGATATAAATGCTTCAGCAAGGGTGCAGGAAAAGATTTACTTGAATTATTCCATGGCTATGGGACTTCAGTTATGTGGATAGGTTGGAAATGTTATTTTTAGAGAATAGAAAGATGAGAGGAGATTTGATAGTTGCTCAAAATCACAAGGACTCTAACTAGGATAAGCTAAAGAAAATGGTTCCTGTAGGAGGAAAGGTCAAGAAGGATGTAGGAGGAATAGTCCAAGAATCGATGGTAATATGAATATTCTTAGCACTAGAAATAGTGTTTGAATCAGGTGAAGTTGGTTATACACATTTACTCCATAAGTAATGTTGGATATCATTCTAAGTTACCCTCGGAAGGAATTGTTGCATTTTTTCTTTTAATGTGAGTTACAAGACAGAGGGTGGTGGTGGAGGGTTGTTTTTCAGACTGGAGGCCTGTGACCAGTGGAGTGCCACAAGGATCGGTGCTGGGTCTTCTACTTTTTGTCATTTACATAAATGATTTGGATGTGAGCAAAAGAGGTACAGTTAGTAAATTTGCAGATGACACCAAAATTGGAGGTGTAATGGACAGCGAAGAAGGTTACCTCAGACTACAACAGGATCTTGACCAAATGGGTCAATGGGCTGAGAAGTGGAAGATGGAGTTTAATTCAGATAAATGCGAGGTGCTGCATTTTGGGAAAGTAAATCTTAGCAGGACTTATACACTTAATGGTAAGGTCCTAGGGAGTGTTCCTGAACAAAGAGACCTTGGAGTGCAGGTTCATAGCTCCTTGATAATGGAGTCGCAGGTAGATAGGATAGTGAAGAAGGCATTTGGTATACTTTCTTTTATTGGTCAGAGTATTGAGTACAGGAGTTGGGAGGTCATGTTGTGGCTGTACAAGACATTGGTTAGGCCACTGTTGGAATATTGCATGCAATTCTGGTCTCCTTCCTATCAGAAGGATGTTGTGAAAGGGGTCAGAAAGATTTACAAGGATGTTGCCAGGGTTGGAGGATTTGAGCTATAGGGAGAGGCTGAACAGGCTGGGGCTGTTTTCCCTGGAGCATCAGAGGCTGAGGGGTGAACTTATAGAGGTTTACAAATTTATGAGGAGCATGGATAGGATAAATAGGCAAAGTCTTTTCCCTGGGGTCGGGGAGTCCAGAACAAGAGGGCATAGGTTTAGGGTGTGAGGGGAAAGATATAAAAGAGACCTATGGGGCAACTTTTTCACAGAGGGTGGTACATGTGTGGAATGAGCTGCCAGAGGAAGTGGTGGAGGCTGGTACAATTGCAACACTTAAAAGACATTTGGATGGGTATATGAATAGGAAGGGTTTGGAGGGATATGGGCCAGATGCTGGCAGGTGGGACTATATTGGGTTTGGATATCTGCTCGGCATGGACAAGTTGGACTGAAGGGTCTGTTTCCATGCTGTACATCTGACTCTACTGACACTTTGTTAACAGTTCTGTTCCAAGGCATGAATGTATATGGTGGGTTGGAAATTATTTGGTCTTTGCTTGGTGTGTTCTCACTAGCAACTTTTCAATAAGTGACTTGTTTTGCTACAATGACTGCATTGTTGGCAAATGTCTTCACTGATGTAGTATTTTGGAACCACATCTGTGACAATGTATTATAGCATTTGATTGCTTAGTATTTTGAGTTGATGTTGTTGCACTCAGTTTATTGGTCAAATGAGAGGTCTGCCTTCTCTGGTCTTGTGCTTTAAGTTGACATGTAGAATGTTCTAAATTAAATTAAACTGTTGCTGTGTCATGTTTCTTTTCTAGACCATGATTCCACCTCTATTTGGGCTGGTCTTCTAGAATTAGATCTATTTTCAACAGAAGTTCAGTGACTGAGAGGCCACTCTTGTAAATTTCCTAAGCTGCACGGTCTGATTGCTTCATTTATATATACCATTTGCAGACTTTTCTGGAAGTTGATACCTGCCACTGAAGCATAATTTCACTCATGTCTTGTTTGTTCTGTTGTTTCTGTAACACATGATGTGATGTTTTTAGAGAACTGACTAACCTGTTCTTCATTTGATTTGGTGCCCAATTCTGAAGCTACTTAATATTTAGGAATTGTGTTTTCCACATTTGCCAATTTGCTAATCTGTCAAATGGATTCAATAGCTTGAATTTTTCAGTTGGAAAGATCTATATGGACATATTTTGTTACGTTGTTTGATCATTCGTAGGCATCTGAAGTTGTTGATTATCTTTGTGATGTGCATAATGGTTTTTAAAATTTTTAGCTTTTAGTGCACTAATTTGTTGCCTTGTATTCTTTGTTCATTAAAGCTGTTGTTGAATCATTGTTGTAAGTCTAAAACTGAAAGCTGTCAAAGTTTCTGCTGTTCTAACTGCTGTTTTCAAAATAAAACTTGGTTTTCCATTTCCAAAATGCCATCTTCTTAGAGATGAATAAAGATATTCCTTTTCCAAAATGGCTGAAGGATTTCCAAAGCTGACAATTTATGATAATCTTTCCAGCATCTGAGGTTTATTTCAGAGTTTGGTGGCATGTAGTCAGATTTGTGCATTTTTAATTCAATTTTTCAGTTTTATGATTTATATCAATAAAACTTCCAATTTGTTGAATAAAATTTGAATTTGTCATTCAAACAGTCAAAATCATAAAAAAACTCACTAACTTCACTGTTAGTGCCTTCACTGTACCTGAAGAATTACTTTATTTTCTGCTTTTGTCTTTTTCATCAATTTAATAGTTCAGAAATTTGATAACTCATTGTTAGAAATCTTAACCATGCACCTCAGCGGGTTTTCGGGTAGTAATGAACCAGATTAAATGACTAATCTCTCTCCTCTTTGTGAGTTCATGTACCTGTTGTAGTCTGCTCTGGTACAGAGTCTGAATTTTTTCATTCTGGTGTGTTCTAATTTCTTCCACTCTGACCATTTATACTCTGTGAAGTACAGATATCAGTACGAGGTTGTTCCAGGGTCCTAAAATCCTTACACAATAAAATTCTCTTTGCCTAACTGTAAATGAAAATGCTATCTTGGTGGGGTGCTCGTTAGAGAGTTGATGTGGACTCTATGGGCCAAATGGCCTGCTTCAGTGCTGTACGGATTTTATGATTGAACCTAGCTAAGAACACCTGTCATAAATCATGCTTGAAATTCTCTTAGTCCCTGTACCATTGGGCTGGGCCTTGAATCCAGTACAAAGTCGTTAGAAAATTACTTCTGTTCTTAGAAATGTTTGCCTCCTATGCCCATTCCTGGCCTACTTCCAATGATAGAATACATAAACTTTTCCCTTTCAACAAATCATGCTCCAGATTGCTCACTATAGAGATTACACCATAAAGAGTAACTATAGGATAAGGTAGAAACATAGGCAGAAAATGAAGTGAACTACATAGTGTAACAAGTGATCCTGGTTGCTAGCCAAAAATGACAATGTCTACAACAAATAGTAAAAATTACTGCTGTCAGATGATTGGCAAATAATAAAATTAACCATTGTCATGATTTTTTCATTGGTACAGTTTTGCCCTGAGGAATACTAACAATGACAATGCAATGCAATGGAATAAGAGAAGGGAATTGGTGTGAATAAATTTCTCTTTTAATTCAGTACCAAAGAAGAGTCATTGGACTTGAAATGTTAACTCTGTTTGCCTGCTACGTTTCTCAAATATTTTCTATTTTAGTTCAGATTTCCAGCATTTGTGGTGTTTAACTTCCTCTTTGGTTTAAAATTAATGTTCAAGTCATCATAAGTAGAATGAGAGCAAAGATTAGTAAACCTTTTTTCTTTCTGTATTGCATTAACTTTTGCAAGTTTTGAATTTCCCTTTATTGAGCACATACATCTAAGTAATCACAACTCTGCATAAACTGTTTTGTAAAAGTTCACTTTGAATTTTTGATCAGAATAAAAAGATTAAAATGTTCCCTGTTTCAGTTCCTAACTTACACCAATCTGAATGAAATATACGTGTCTTGCAAGCATGTGCTATTAATAACAATTAATACAATTAATTTTGGTATACTTCAATAATCATATTGACTGAATAAAAATTTCTCCAGAATCTTCACCAATTTGGTAGAGGTGCTTATAAAACGTATTCTGACTTTTAAAAATATTAGCCTCTCAAGTCTTAAAAAAAATCATTTTGGGGATGTGGATGTCACCCGTAAGAGTGTCATTTATTGCACAATCCTAATTGTCCTGACAGGTCAGAGCGGGTTACCTTCCAATTAACAAATTCTTGAACTGACTAATTCAATACTTGCAGAGTTGTCCTCTTGTTAACATGTGCCTCATTACCTTCATTACTGATTCATTGTAAATTGGATATCTAATGCCTTTTGCCATTATATTACTGGACTAGAAATCCAACAATCTGAGCTAATAAATATATAGAATGAGAGTTTAATCTCATCGTGGTACCGTAATTTCAGAACTTTAATACAGTTAAAATCTTGGAAATAGAACATTTAACATGACCTGGAAGTGACTGGATTGCTGTAAGAATCTATTGTCTCTTAATATCCTCCAAGAGAAGGAACAACGCTGTGAAACAGTCTCATTTATATGCGACTCCAGTCCCACTCCATTACAGTTGATTCTCAGCAACTCTGAAGTAATTTTGAGAATGTACTTAATTGTATCAAAACCACTAACAAATGGAACAAGACAGGCTGGAACTGGTAACCCAATTTAACCCCTCAGGGCAATTAGGAGTGGAAAATATATGGTAGCATTAAGAATGACATCCTGGGATGATTTTTTTTTACAGAGTTGAGAGTCTAACTTTTTAAAAAGTTGGACTAATTCTTTTTAAGCACTTCTATTATCTGACTGAAGAGTAGAGAAATTTATTTGGTAAATATGGTCATGTGAAATCAATAGATTTGAAGTGTATTAAAATTAATTGTTCAAATTGTTGTTAATAACACAAGCCTCTAAGGTGTGTAATATACATATTTTCATACTTGAACCTAAACACTTAATCTTCATTATTTGCCTAAAGCACCATCAGAAAGTAAATTTTACTTCCAACTTATGAGCAATTTTAATACATTTTCCTGTGGTGATCTGTATTTTAATTTTTAAATTTTTATTTTCCAAAGAAATACAACTGAAAGCATAAGCATTTCAGATCTCTAAAATAGCAGACGCAAAATAACAAGATATAAATATAGCCTCAAAAAAATTAATCTGCAAAGTCTTCAGTTATAAATGTGTATTTTAATCAAACTATTTTGTTTATGAAGGCTTAAATTAGCCAATTAATATAACAAGAGGATTCAAGTAAAATGTGAAACACAGAACATTTCCACATTGCTTTTGCTTACAGAGTACTTACAATCACGAAGATGGAAACTCCCTCGTTCACCAGCCAGTTTCCCATTCTTGGAGAAACTATGAATTTACCAGCTCACAGATGTGAATTTAAGCAAACAAATAAGGAAGTGAGAATTTTGTTGATAGTTGTGCAACCTTTCTCGACTTATAGAATAAATTAAATGAATAAAATTAATTACATGGATATCCATGGATGCTAAAACCATTAAATATCATTTTTTCTTTGTTTTTCTTTTAAGGATGTGGGTATTATTGGATAGGCCATTATTTATTGCCCATTCTCAATTGTCCTTGAGAAGGGAGCTGTGTTCTTGAACTTTTGCAGCCCTTTGGGTGTAGATATCTCCATGCTGTTGTTGGATTTTGACAGTGAATGAATAGCAATATAGTTCCAAGTCAGGATGATGTGTGCCTTGGAGGTTTGCTGGCAGATGGTGCGGTTCCCATTTATCTTTTGCCTTTGTCCTTCTAGGTAGCAGAGGTCACTTGTCTAGAAAGTCCTGTCAGAGGAGACTTGGCAGAGGACAGGAAATGCAAATTTCTGTTAGGGATGTCAATTGTGACTCTGACCCCATGTAGGCTAAACTTGACATGAATCTCTTTCCATCTGTAAACTATTTGTGTGGGCTGCTTTACCAGTAGGAAATTCAAAGTTTTGATCCAGCAGATTTGTTTTCTATTCAACTCACTCATTCTTGTTTTTAGGACATATCTGGCCCATAATATGGGCATGGTATTCCACTTCAAGTGGAGGCAAAAAACTTGGTGGGTATGACAACATAATTGAATGAGTGTCCAAAAATAAGATGTTTGCGTCGGAGGGTTGCTCCTCAAAAGGCAAGTCGACCTTCCTGCAATCAAGTATAAAGAACCTCAACAGTATGCATTTGTGTCCCAAGAATTACACCAATTGCATTTCAGATTTGGTGGCTTAGCTCCAAAAGCAAGGCAGCAACTGTGGCTGAGAGCAGAAGATTGCACATCAGCTTGTGCCAAAGGGCATAGTTAATGTTTAAATAAAAGGAATACTTGTGGTTGAAAGGCATGGTGATATGTTACCTTCAGAGGTGCTGCATGTGCCTGTGCCAAGCACAACTTGAGGATGAAAAGCATGGGGTATGTGAACAGCAGAAGGGAGTCATGGTTAATCAGGGACATCATGTAAGGCCATGCAGGAGATTGGGCTATGTTGATCAGGAAGATAGATGGTGGATTAACTGGGAGGGTGGGGAGTGCCATAGAATCTGTCCATGGCATCCTCAAGGCTGCAGGCAGCTCTAATCTGGGACTTGTCTGATTGTATTGGCTAGCTGAGGGAAGGGCTATAGTAATAGGAAGAAACTGATTGTAATGGGGTGAGATGTGGTAGTCTAGCATACGGGTATCATCAAGGAAACGCAGTAACTGACTGTGACCTGCATTTAGGAAGGGGATTATGATTGTGAGAGGTTGTGATGAATAGTGACATAAAGGGCTCAAATGAAATGGGGATGGTGAAAGGTCATTGGGGAAATAGGGTTTGCGAGACAGTAGGGGAAATGCAAAATGAGGGTTTATTGTAGATCATAGGAGAGGCTGCAACTCACTGCAGTGAATACAAATTGTGAAGATTTGACACTTTGTACCATTGTTTTTCAGTTCAATGTGCTTTCAGTTTCAAGAAAGCTACTCACAAAGTGGAAGAGTATACTTCTCAATAACATTGGAGGGTTACACACCATGCTCTTAAGAAGTGAGTTTCTGAATTTTGACCTGGCGACAGTGAGGATCTTGTGTGGCTTGATCCCCTCCAGCATTTCATAATCGCCCCCAATCCAATGTCCGTTTCTCTCCTATCCCCTCTCTGCTGTCCCTCTCCATTATCAGTCTCCCATATTCCATCTTGCCTCTCTCTTGCCCATTTACTATCTTCCTACTGCGTCTTCTGTCCTTTTTTTCCCCTGCACTTTTCTCCTGGATGACACCCCTATCTTTCTTGCTTCTCCCTCTCTCCTCTCTCTTTCCCCATTCCTTTCTAACTCTTATGGTTCAGGCACAGAGCCATGAAAAGGTTGCAGTGGGTAGGGGCAATCATCTAATAGTTAGAACAGGTATGAGATGTAAGAATTTGGTCTGGGGTGGCCATGCAAACCTTTTTGTGTTTGTCCTTCAGAAAGAACAGCAGATACCATCAGGAAGTGGTCAAAAACCCATGAATTGCAATTGCATCCTTCACCTTGAGGTTGTTTCCACTGAGAACAATAGACCTCTCCTTGCACAAGGTTAGAGGGAAAGGAAGGAATGGTAATTCTGGTGCCTAGGCTATTCCTAGTTAATTACCTGCTTGACCAATCAGTGCTGTTGGTCTGGCAGTCCAATTTACAAAACTGCCAGTGAGCAGGAGCAATGGTTGTGGTCAGGCAGAAAGAGGAGATAGAGTTGTGCTGGACTTCATATGTTGTGGTTCCCTACCCCCTCATTCACCAGGCACCCTCTGAGACCCACCTTGTCGTTATCCTCGCCCCTCACAAAGGTTGTCCTGGTCCCAGGTACCGTGGTTCTCACCAAACTTTGCACAGCATGCGGGAGTTAAATATTACCTTTTGCTTTTAAATCAAGGATTGTCACCAAGCTAATTTTGTCCAAGTCAATTCACAAGTCAAAAAAAAGTAACTCCAGCCATTTCTCAAGTCCAAGTCACTGATTTGAGTCAACAACTCCAGACCATACATAGAGTTACATCCATAAACTAAAATCTTGTCACTTGTATAACCATTCCTGGGGTACAGCAATTTGCACTTAAGTGTGAATGGCCCCAAGAACACTCATTGCTAATATCTCTATATGCCCCTCCCTATCTCTGAAATCTCCTCCGTTCCACATCTGCATCTAATGTTCATTTAATTCTGATCTCTGGTGCATCCTTGTTTAAAATGGCTCCACAACTGTTGGTTTTACTTTCATTCGCCTCAATCCTACAGTCAGGACTTCCTCCTGCTGTAATATCTTCTTACAGGCTTGGTGTCAAATATTGCTTTCAAAAGTCCTTTTGAATTACTTTGAGACATTTTATTGCATTAAAAGTGCTACATTAATACTCATTACTATTGTTATGAGCATTAGAGAAATCGGTAGATCATAGAATGAGGAAGTTATTCATACTCAGTAATTTTTAAACTAAAAATAAACTGCTGTACAGTGATATTTAAAGACTATATGTTTATTTCAGATTCTTCAGAACAGTCTGTAAATTATAGTCCCATTAAAAAGGAATTGTTTTTTCCTCCAGATTTGTATTCGTTGTATGTGTGAACTATAATTTCCCATGTCAGCACAGTAAAGGTAAATATTAGTTTGAAATCATAATGTAGTGGGTAACTTGATCCACTCTCAACACTAAACTTGTGTGCAGAAACTACAGAACTGGAATAAAAGACTAAAAGTTGAACAGTTTATCTGAAGACAAGTCAGTTTCCCTTTTGGTGTATTGGTATAGTTACAGAGCCTGCTGTCATTGCAGTATCTGTATCAGTGCACTGCAGTGCCAATCACAGTAAATGAGATTAACATGACCAATTTAATACACAGGAAATTCAATTTATATTTTACTGAGATTAACTAACTTCTGCATATTGATGTAATTTTGTTTCACCCAGGTTAATTAATCAACCATCAAATGGTTAGCACACAGTTGTGTGAAAAACTATGACATTATGCCATTGTAAAAAGTACTGGGTATTTCACATTTCAAAATAATTTGCTATTCCTCATTTTGTATTTTGCACAATGTCAGAATTACTCCCATCACCTTAACTTAACATAATTAGCAAATTTCAAGGGAAGCCTAAATGAAAAATGATCATTCTACTCATATTGCAGAGAGAAAGACTAAGGGGCTCACTGCAATGAACATAAGCAGTGACTCATTCTTCCCCTCTTCTATTCAGTTCCTTTGCCTATTTTTGGGCCAAGGCTCTAACGCAGTTTTGTGTCAAGTGACCTGGTAGAACTCAAACAGAACATCATGGAATCATTGAAAGTCCATGACACAGAAAGAAGCCCCTTGATCAGTTGTGACTGCTATTTGAAAAATGAAACATCCAGCTTAATCCAACTTTCCACCATTTGATCCATATTCCTACAGGTTACAGCACTTGATGCATTTCCAGTCATCTTTTAAATGAATTGAGGGTTTCTCCCACTACTTCATTTCAGGTAATGAGTTTCAGACCACAACCAACCTTTTAATGACAAACATGTTCCCCAGTTCCTCTTTAATCTCTGCACCAATCACTGTACACCTGTGCCTCTGAGTCACTAATTTCTCTGCTAAGCGAAATAGGTCCTTCCCATCTGCTCTATCCAGACCCCTTAGAACTTTGTATACAATTAAATATCTTTGACCCAAGGAAAACAATTCCAGTGTGTCAAATCGTTCCTCATCGCTGTAGTTTCCTAGTCCTGGCAATATTATCTGAAAAGTCCTCTTTACCCTCTCTAAAGACATTCACTCTGCGGTTTTTGATAGCAAGAACAGATTGCAAGCTGGGAAAAGACACAGTATTTATGCTGAATCCAAAGACTGGGGGTAGGAGGTAAAGGGAAAACTGAGTGAATGGGTGGAGATGGAGCCTAAAGAGAATTGAAAAGGATAGGTAAACAAGGAGATTATGGATTAGCAGGTCAAGGCAAAACAAAAGCTGAATAAGTGATAATGAAGAGCTAAGAGCAGAAGAAAATGGGTTAGCTGTGCTGAATGTAACCCATATAATATGGTAATGAACGTAGGAGAACGTGAGAATGGGTGACTGTTTTAAAGGCAACCCATGTCATAACAGGGTGTGGGGTGGATAAAGAAACATGGGAGGATGGAATCAAGTTCTGAAGTTCTTGAACTCAATGTGCGTAAGAGGCTGCATGGTCCCTGAGTGGAAAGTGAGATGTTGTATGTTGAGTTTGTGCTGAGGCTCATTGGAACATTGCAGCAGGCCTGTGACAGTGAACTTGGGAGCATGGGATGGGTTCTTGCAGGAAGTGAGGATGTATATTGCTGGTAACTTCCGCATATAGGCATACACCTCATACTGGTACCAAAGTACAGCCAACTTCCTGTGACTCCCAAAGCTGTCAGTCAGCTGGGCTGAGTCAGGTTTGCTCTCCCCATAGCTACCTCTGCTTCTTTCATCTCTTCCTGGTAACTAGTGCCATTCTGTCATGAAGTGAATGGTGAAAATTAGACAGTATGGGCTTTCTGATCTCAAATTACAATTAAAGATGTACTTAAAGCAAGAAGATGTGAACATGTTACGATACAATGGGGTAGTATAGTCACATGTATGCATTTAAATATGATTGGATCATACAGTCATGTGTACTAACCCAGAATGTAGACAACGTGAACTTAGTTCCATAAAGACATGTGTAACCTTTTGATTAGCAATTATTATCTGTAGAAATAGTTGATTGGAAGTTTGTAATTGTGAGCTGAACACCATTTTTTGATATATACATCTCCCATGCATGCATGAATAAACATTTAAACCAAGAAACTGGATCGAGTCTGTTCTAAAGAGGGAGCACAGGATAAAATCCCTCTTTCACCCATTGCCATCCTTTCTAACTGTGTACGAGGACCAATTGGTGTGAATGTATCTGCGCTGGCAGAGGTTGTATAGAAATAAGTACTTCCCGCGAGTGCACACACTGTTGCAACTGCTTTCCATCCAATAAGGCTGACAGGTGAGAAAATTATGACCCATGACTGCTTCCCCGCTTGCAGAGCTGTCAGATAATGGTATCTCAAAGGGTGCTGAAATTCCTGCCCCATAAACACTATTAAAAAGTTGTTAAGAAGGAAATGAGAACACATGGGCTCAACAGGGATATAAGAACAACTTATAAGAGATTTTACCAAAAAAGGAGGAGGGAAGGAACAGCGAATATTGGCCCTTTAATGGCTAAGACAGTCAAAATTATCAAGGGGAATCAACAAACAACAGAGATATTGAATAAATTATTTTTGTTCTTTATGCCTGTCTGGTGACTTGTAGAAACTGACATAGGTACACAGAAAGGGTAATCAGACAGCTAATTAGAGTGAGGTACTTAATATAATTTAATAGTATCAGAGTAAAATTATTAAATACACTTAAAAAACCAAACACTCCAGGACATGTTGGTCTGCACCCCCTGGTTCAAAAGAAGTAGCTTCAGAGAGATTTGATGTATTTTCCACTTTATTTTTTTAAAGTGTTTATGATTTTCCAAAATTCCCTAGATTCTAGAATAACCTCAGGGGACTGGTGGTTAAAGAATAGCTTACTGTAGAAAGGCAAGAAAGAGAATACTGGGAAATGCAGATGTGATTTCCTGATATGGGTCATCAGGAAAGTACTAGAATCTCTTATTCAGGAAGTCTTAACAATATGCTTAAACTCTCACGTGATTGACCAACATCAAAATGTTTTTATAAAAGGGAAATTTTGGATGACAATTTTTTTTAGAGATCTTGAGAATGTAAAACATATGGTAGATAAATGTAATTTACATAGATTTCCAAATCCATTTGATAAAACAGCACAAAGTTAAGATACAAAATTAAGTCTCATGGCGTTGGTAGTAATATATTATCATGTATTAAGGATAGGAAAGAAGTACAGAGTAGGCATAAATGGCACAACCTCAAGTTAACAAGTCATAACCAGTGAAGTGTCACAAGAGTCAGTATTTGTCTTCAGTTATTTATGATCAATATCAATGACTTTGAAGAAGAGAAAGAAAATAAAATATCTCTGCATAGCTGGGTGGGAATGCAAACTATGAGGAAGGCAAAAAGATGCTGCAAAGAGATATGGACAGTTGAAATTTTATTTTCTTTATATGCTTGTGGGATATTGGCTTTTCTGGCTGGGCCAGCATTTATTGCCCATCTGTTGTTGCCTTTGAGAAAGCGATAGTGAGATGTCTCCTTATGTTGCTGTGATAGACAATAAGGTGACAGGTAGAGACAAATGTGAGGAAGTGTAAAGTGCTTCACTTTTAGAGTGAGAATAGGAAAGTAGATTTTAAAAAAACATATGAAACTTCTAAATGTTGGTATTGAAAGACAATTCAGTGTGTTCGTACAATGAACACAAAGTTAGTGTGCAGGTACAGTAAGCCATTAAGAGGACAAACATGTTGCTGTTTTTATTATAAGTGGACTGGAGTACAAGAACAAGAAAATCTTGCTACATTTTACCACATTTGGAATTCTGTGCACAGTTTTGGAGTTCATTTCTAAGGAAGATGATGCTTGCAGGATAAGAAGTTGATCATTTGGGACTGAGGCACAGAGTAACTCTTTTTTTGTCAGTGGTTTATAAATCTAGGAATTTTCTGCTCCAGATGCTTACAAATATGTCATGGTTGAATATACTTAAGGCTGTCATAGACAGATTTTTTTTGCCATCTGTGAATTAAGGGATATAGCGAATGCAAAAGAAAGGGGAGTTGAGGCAAAAGACCAGACAGATCAATCTTGATTCTGGAAATGCTCAGAGCTGAATGGTTCACATCTGTTCATAGCTGTCATATTGGAAGAAATGGTCCATTCTTGGTGATAGACATTGAAGTTACCAACACCCCGCCTCTCCCCCCCCACCCCCCCAAATAAATTGTCATGAGTGCCTCTCCTTTGTGATGTTCAACATATCAGGAGTACTGACTCATTCACTGAGGTGCCTTTTGACTAATGCGCAGGAGGTTTTCTTGCCAATGTTTTCCCTGATGTCATGTGATATCATGCCATGGTCCCCACAATAAATATTGTGAATTCCCAGAGACAATCCCAACCCATTGTATAGCACTGTACCATTACCTCTAATGGATATAGAGCTGGAAATGTGTTGCTGGAAAAGCGCAGCAGGTCAGACAGCATCCAGGGAACAGGAGAATCGACGTATCGGGCATAAGCCCTTCTTCAGGAATGGGGAAAGTTTATCCAGCAGGCTAAGATAAAAGGTAGGGAGGAGGGACTTGGGGGAGGGGCGTCGGAAATGTGATAGGTGGAAAGAGGTCAAGGTGAGGGTGATAGGTCAGACTGGGGTGGGGGCGGAGAGGTCGGGAAGAAGATCTCAGGTTAGGAAGGCGGTGCTGAATTTGATGGATTTGACTGAGACAGGGTGGGGGGAGGGGAAATGAGGAAACTGGTGAAATCCGAGTTCATCCCTTGTGGTTGGAGGGTTCCTAGCGGGAGGATGAGGCGTTCTTCCTCCAACCGTCGTTTTGTTGTGGTCTGACGATGGAGGAGTCCAAAGACCTGCATATCCTTGGTGGAGTGGGAGGGGGAATTGAAATGTTGAGCTACAGGGTGGTTGGGTTGGTTGGTCCGGGTGTCCCAGAGGTGTTCTCTGAAACGCTCCGCAAGTAGCCGGCCTGTCTCCCCAATATAGAGGAGGCCACATCGGGTGCAGAGGATGCAATAGATGATATGTGTGGAGGTGCAGGTGAATCTGTGGCGGATATGGAAGTTTCCTTTGGGGCCTTGGAGGGAGGTGAGGGGGGAGGTGTGGGCGCAAGTCTTGCACCTCCTGCGGTTGCAGGGGAAGGTGCCGGGAGTGGAGGTTGGGTTGGTGGGGGGTGTGGATCTGACGAGGGAGTCACGGAGGGAGTGGTCTTTACGGAATGCTGATAGGGGAGGGGAGGGAAATGTATCCTTGGTGGTGGGGTCCGTTTGGAGGTAGCGGAAATGACGGCGGATGATGCGTTGTACATGGAGATTGGTGGGGTGGTAGGTGAGGACCAGTGGGGTTCTGTCCTGGTGGCGGTTGGAGGGGCGGGGTTCAAGGGCGGAGGAGCGGGAAGTGGAAGAGATGCGGTGGAGGGCATCGTCGACCACGTCAGGGGAAAAATTGCGGTCCTTGAAGAAGGAGGCCATCTGGGTTGTGCGTTTTTGGAACTGGTCCTCCTGGGAGCAGATGCGGCGGAGTCGAAGGAATTGGGAGAATGGGATGGCGTTTTTACAGGGGGCAGGATGGGAGGAGGTGTAGTCCAGGTAGCGTGGGAGTCGGTCGGTTTGTAGTAGATGTCCGTGTTGATTCGGTCGCCTGAGATAGAAATAGAAAGGTCGAGGAAGGGGAGGGAGGAATCTGAGACTGTCCAGGTGAATTTGAGGTCGGGGTGGAAGGTGTTGGTGAAGTGGATGAACTGTTCAACTTCCTCGTGGGAGCACGAGGTGGCACGATGCCGCCTCGTGCTCCCACGAGGAAGTTGAACAGTTCATCCACTTCACCAACACCTTCCACCCCGACCTCAAATTCACCTGGACAGTCTCAGATTCCTCCCTCCCCTTCCTCGACCTTTCTATTTCTATCTCAGGCGACCGAATCAACACGGACATCTACTACAAACCGACCGACTCCCACAGCTACCTGGACTACACCTCCTCCCACCCTGCCCCCTGTAAAAACGCCATCCCATTCTCCCAATTCCTTCGACTCCGCCGCATCTGCTCCCAGGAGGACCAGTTCCAAAAACGGACAACCCAGATGGCCTCCTTTTTCAAGGACCGCAATTTCCCCCCCAACGTGGTCAACGATGCCCTCCACCGCATCTCTTCCACTTCCCGCTCCTGCGCCCTTGAACCCCACCCCTCCAACCGCCACCAGGACAGAACCCCACTGGTCCTCACCTACCACCCCACCAATCTCCATGTACAGCGCATCATCCGCCGTCATTTCCGCTACCTCCAAACGGACCCCACCACCAAGGATACATTTCCCTCCCCTCCCCTATCAGCATTCCGTAAAGACCACTCCCTCCGTGACTCCCTCGTCAGATCCACACCCCCCACCAACCCAACCTCCACTCCCGGCACCTTCCCCTGCAACCGCAGGAGGTGCAAGACTTGCGCCCACACCTCCCCCCTCACCTCCCTCCAAGGCCCCAAAGGAAACTTCCATATCCGCCACAGATTCACCTGCACCTCCACACATATCATCTATTGCATCCTCTGCACCCGATGTGGCCTCCTCTATATTGGGGAGACAGGCCGGCTACTTGCGGAGCGTTTCAGAGAACACCTCTGGGACACCCGGACCAACCAACCCAACCACCCTGTAGCTCAACATTTCAATTCCCCCTCCCACTCCACCAAGGATATGCAGGTCTTTGGACTCCTCCATCGTCAGACCACAACAAAACGATGGTTGGAGGAAGAACGCCTCATCCTCCCGCTAGGAACCCTCCAACCACAAGGGATGAACTCGGATTTCACCAGTTTCCTCATTTCCCCTCCCCCCACCCTGTCTCAGTCAAATCCATCAAATTCAGCACCGCCTTCCTAACCTGAGATCTTCTTCCCGACCTCTCCGCCCCCACCCCAGTCTGACCTATCACCCTCACCTTGACCTCTTTCCACCTATCACATTTCCGACGCCCCTCCCCCAAGTCCCTCCTCCCTACCTTTTATCTTAGCCTGCTGGACAAACTTTCCCCATTCCTGAAGAAGGGCTTATGCCCGAAACGTCGATTCTCCTGTTCCCTGGATGCTGTCTGACCTGCTGCGCTTTTCCAGCAACACATTTCCAGCTCTGATCTCCAGCATCTGCAGACTTTCTCCTCTAATGGGTATACTCTGCTAGTGGGAAATGCTATACCCCAAGGTTTATTGATGGAAGAGTCTGAACCATTGGTTGTACTCAGTGAGTCAGTGACTATCAACATTTCTCTGGACTAATGTGTAGATTAGATTTTAGATTAGATTACTTACAGTGTGGAAACAGGCCCTTCGGCCCAACAAGTCCACACCAACCCACCGAAGCGCACCCACTCAGACCCATTCCCTACATTTACCCCTGCACCTAACACTACAGGCAATTTAGTGTGGCCAATTCACCTAACCTGCACATTTTTGGAGTGTGGGAGGAAACCGGAGCACCTGGAGTAAACCCACGCAGACACGGGGAGAATGTGCAAACTCCACACAGTCGGTCGCCTGAGGTGGGAATTGAACCCAGGTCTCTGGCACTGTGAGGCAGCAGTGATTACCACTGTGCCACCGTGCCGCCCACCGGTGTAGAATATCTCTTCCAAACTTGGCACAAATTCTGGGATTTTAGCAAGAAGGGCATTGAAGAGTTTGTCTTTATGTCTGAACTCAGTTACTCAAGGTTGATTCCATGTTGTTCATGTAGTTTTCTTATGCTTTTATGTAGCAGTTTGTTACAGCCGACAACTTTCTTTCAAAGTCCTTTGCTGTGATTTTGGAGTCACCTATTGGAAAAACTAAGGGCTGTAAGTTTCCTTCCTTAAAAGGCATTATCAACAATGAGATCATTTCATGATTATCATACTAATGGTTGCTCTTTAATTCCAGAGTTATTTAATTAACTGATTCCCTAAATGTCATATAGGATTTGGAAGCCGGCCTTTGGATCATTAGCCCATCACTCTGAATTAGTTATTCTTTAACCAAACCATAATAATACCATTCAAGAGCACCACCAACACTTAGTGATTAATACATGCAATGTAATTCTTGAAAAAATAATTTTGGCACACACTCTAAATGATGAAATTACTGTGAAATTGTTCTGGATTGATATAATGTGATGGATTGAATGGCCTTCATATTAGGTACCTTATAATGTTCTGCAGTATTCTCCCCTATTTCTTGCTGGTGGTTCAGTGGTTAGCACTGCTGCCTTGCAGTACTAGGAACCTGGATTCAATTCTAGCCTCAGCTGACTGTCTGTCTGTCTGTCTGTGTGCTGTTTGTACATTCTCTGTGCCTGCAGGCCTCCTTTCACAGCAAAGGTCAGGTGGATTGGCCATGCTAAATTGCCTATAGTGACCAGGAATGTGCAGATGAGACGGATTAGCTGTGGGAATTGCAGGGTTACATTTACAAAATGGTGGGTCTGTGTGGGATGCTCTTCAGAGGGTATGTGTGGACTTGATGGGCTGAATGGCCTGTAACCACACTGTAGGGATTCTATTTTTTTTAACCACATCCTAAAACCTGAAAGGAGATTTTTTAGCATATGTGAGTGAGTGTGCAGTGCCACCATGTGAAAGAATAGTGCATTACATCTGCTATTTTCCACAGTGTGGTCTGATTAGTCCTTCTAGCAAAGTTTCTTTTCATTCTTTTATGGGATCTGGGTGCAACTTGCTGGGCTAGCATTTATTGTTCATCCTTCATTGCCATTTACAACTGAGAAGGTGGCGCTGACTTGTCTTCTTGAACCACAACAGTTTATATTGTGTAGGAATGCCTACAATGCTGTGAGGAAGAGTTCCAGGATTTTAACCCAGTGACACTGTAGAAACTGTGGTATATTCACAAGTCAGGATGGTGACTGGCAGGTAACTGTGCTTGTGGAGAGTAGAGTAGAATTGATAGCATGGGTAATTGGATGTGGTGCTTCTGAAACACAAAACAAATGTTGAGAATTCTCATCAGGTCACAGAGTACCTGTGGAGAGAGAAGCAGAGCTAATGGTCAGGATTTTTCCGGCCCTTTGAGGATGAGGTCAAAGCCTGGAGGGTTGGCAAAATAGTGTGGAAGGTCAATGGGTGAAGTGCCTGTTGTCTTCCTGCCATTTGCCTCTTTTTGCCAGAGGCAGGAAAGATGGCAGACTGCCGACCAGCCCAGTGCCCGTTTGAGATAGTTTAGTGGATAAATGGGACGTACACCTCACATCAGCTGACAATAACCTGAGGTCTTTGAGTGGCCTCGATGAAGTGAACAGCTTTGGGCAGCTTTGGCTATGTAGGCGCCCCAGTAACCATTGAAGCCATGTGCCTTAGTTGCTGCCTCCTCTCGTCAGGAGCATACAGTCTCCAATACCCCAGGTCCTACTTACCTATCTCTGAGAGTGCTCATTATAAAGTCTGTTCTTTCTTCAGTTGCAGCCCTATAGTGACCATGGCTGTATTGCTGAGGCTGCTGTGATTATACTCAGGAATGTCTTCCATTCTTTACTGGTCGGCAGGCCAGATGGCAATAGCTACTTAATTAACGGCACCAGAAAAATGCAATGTCGGGATCTGGTGTCTGCCAAAGCGAGGTTGCTGTGTACTCCCTGCACTGGTAGTGGGTACCTTGCTGCCTTGGAAAAATTTCAGCTGACGTTTCAAGTCAATGAAGTGTGAGATTGTTAGGTCAAATGTAAATGTAAGAAATAATTTCTGGTTTTTGATCACTACTGGCTGCAAAATGTGGGCGAATAGCTTCAATCTTCCCATTCCTTATTCAGGGGATTTGCATTTCATGCAATACTGGAGTTGTCTAAAAGCACAAATGCAGTGGAGGGGATGAATGGGTTATGGGGACATCAAGCTGTATGTTGTCAGCAGACATGAGGAATCTAACTGCATACGTCTATCAATGATGCTGTAGTGGAAACATGCAGAACCAAACGGCAACTACTTGTGCGAGTCTTGAGTTAACAGTGCAGGAGAGGGAAGAGCATTGATTGGTGGAGGTGGCTACATAAACTTGAGTGCTCTTGTTCAGTTGCAGTCAAGCTGAGCTGGACACTTCAGGAAAGGCATTGGAGGAAGATGCTGAGGCCACTGCTATTACCAATAAAAAAGGAACAGAAAAACAATGAGCCATGGCAACCATCATTGGGAATGCCTGGTTTCTTGACTTCCATTGAGTCTCACCTTCTTGTGCCTTGACTCTAGTAATTTTTATAAAACTCTACATTGGTTGTCCACCTTGAATCATGAAATAATGGATGAAAGACAAAATAGTCTGTTTACTTTTGATAAAATCTTGTTAAAAGCTTTGACCATCGAATTGTGAATGGTTCATTTCCTACAGTCCATGTCTATGTAATTGGGGATTTGATTATTGGCAATTAGATTATCTCAATTTCACTCATCTCAAACTGGATGAGAGGGGAGAGAGACATTTGGCAGGCAAACCAGTTTGATTTGTGTCATACTCTTCTTGTTCCCATCATGTCTCAAAATCACAATCAATGAACTATTTTAAAGTGTGAGCAGCGGCCAAAAATATCAATAAGATAAAAAGAAGGGAAGCCATTTGTGAAGATGTTGGTTTTGAGATAAAGGTCGGCCAGGGCATAAGGTCAATTGCTCTGATTTTCTTCCGCTAGTGACATTGAATCTTTTATGTCCACCTGAACAAATAGGTAGGCCTGTGGCTTAATATTATACCTCTGGCAAACAGTGCTGATTAGTGATGCACTAAAATGTCAAATTAACTTTTGTATTCAAACCCTGGAAATGGGATTTGAACCTACAAAGTTGTTATTTGATTCCAGTTACTATTGGGCCTGGCATTCTCTTCCTCCTCAGGTTTTGTTTGTTCTCTGGATGGGTTGGTTTGGGATGCCACTGGCAAATGTAATTGTCTGACAACCAGTAGTTGCCCTGAGAAAATTTTGGTGATCCTTCTACTCGAATTGCTACAGTCCAAATACTGATGCTGCTTGGTAGAGAATTTAAAATCATATCCAGCATCCAGGAAAGAATGGATATATGTGTGTCGACATGTAGTGTGACTCAGAGGGAAGATAAACAAATTAGAGCCTGTGAAACCTGTTCTGCTACTCAGTTAAATAACAGCTGATTTGTGTAAAGGGAATTATGTCTTTATTCTGTGTCACTATTGCTCACTAAAATGATGTCTTTTTACCAGTAGTTGTGTTTGCACTAAATTCTTCTGTCTACAGCTGAAAGCCAAAAAAATCTTTGGCTCTAAGGCTAGCTACTGAGCACAGAAAGCTATTTCAAGCGTTGCATCACAGGGCTTGGTATTGGGTCCCCTGCTGTTTGTTTTATACATTAACAATTTGGACTTGAATGTAGGGTGCACAAATGGGAATTTTGCAGATGACACAAAAATTGGCCATGTAGTGGCTAGTGTAGAGGATAGCTGTAAAGTTCAGAATGATATAGATGGGTTGGTGGAGTGGGCGGGAATGATGTTGTGAAACTTGAAAGGGTTCTGAAAAGATTTACAAGGATGTTGCCAGGGTTGGAGGATTTGAGCTATAGGGAGAGACTAAATAGGCTGGGGCTGTTTTCTCCGGAGTGTCGGAGGCTGAGGAGTGACCTTATAGAGGTTTATAAAATCATGAGGGGCATAGATAGGGTAAATAGATAAGGTCTTTTCCCTAGGGTAGGGGAATCCAGAACTAAAAGGCATAGGTTTAGGGTGAGAGGGGCAAAATGTAAAAGGAACCTAAGGGGCAACCTTTTCACACCAAGAGTGGTGCCTGTATGGAATGAGCTAATAGAGGAAGTGATGGAGGCAGTTAAATTACAACATTTAAAAGGCATCTGGATGGGTCTATGAACAGGAAAGATTCAGAGGGACATGGACCAAGTGCTGGCAAATGGGACTAGATTAAGTGAGGATATCTGGTCGGCATGAATGAGTTGGACTAATGGTTCCATACTGTACATCTCTATGACCCTATAACTCTATGATTCTAAGTGTGGAGTAATGCATTTATGGAGATCAAACAGTAAAAGTAAATATGCAATAATTGGGAATGTACTGACATGGGTAGATGAAGTAATAGATCTTGATATGCAAGTGCACAGATCTCTAAAAGTAGTAGTACAGATAGAGAAGGTTGTAAAGAAGGCATATGGAATGCTCTCCTTCATTGGCAGATGTATAGAATACAAAAGTAGACATGTAATGGTGAAACTATATAAGACATTGGTGAGGCCACAACTGGAGTATTGTGTGCAGGTCTGGTCACACATTAGAGGAAAGTAATTGCTCTGGAGAGAGTGCAGAGAAGATTTACTAGAACGTTGCCAGGGCTAGAGAATTGTGGCTACAAGAAGAGTTTGGAGAGGTTGGGATTGTTTTCCTTGGAACAGAGAACACTGAGGGGTGACATCATTGAAGTACACATAATTGTGAGGGGTAGAGATAGAGTAGACAGGAGGTAGCTGTTTCCCTTAGTTGAGAGTTCAAAAACCAGGGGTCATTGATTCTAACTAAGTGGCAGAAGGATTATTGGGGACAAGAGGAAAAATGTTTTGATTCAGAGAGTGGTGGGTGAATGGAATTCGTTGCCTGAATTGGTGATGGAGGCAGAGACCCTAACCTTTTAAAAGTACCTGGATGACATCTTAAGTGCTGTACAGAGTGCAGAGAGAAAAGACACGTCTAAAATCTTCAAAAGTAAAGGAAACAAAAGAAGCAGTTCAGTTGCCATAGCCCACATTGCAAATAGACTGAGGATCAGTCCTCCTAAGACTGTGAAAGACCTGACTGGGCAGTTTGTTCTCTACAATGGCATCAATGGTTTTGCTTCACTCTTCAATACAAAGCTAGACAAAGGATTGATTTGTGTGTTGCTGTATATGATCAGGACTGACAACATTATTGTCAGATAAGGTATAGCAAAAGAAACTACAACATATGAAGAGGTAATTAAAGCTTTTGACTCCTTTTTCAGTTCAAAATGAAACTACATTATAGAGCAGGCAAAGTTTTTAATTACTACAGCCAGGATCTGGGGAGCAACTCCTGTATAAATAATTTGGACCATCTTACGGATAATTGCCAATATAGAAACTTGAATGAACAATTCATACGAGAAAATATGATGACGCTATCTCAGAACTTTTAGAGTCTAAAGAAGACCTATTGCTATTTCAAGCAGTGTAGCTTCCCAAAGAGCCTGAACATTTGACAAGGCCCCTTGTGGTAGTCTGGTCTAAAAGATCACATTGAATGGGATCCACAGTGAGTTGGTAAGTTGGATATAAAATTGTCTTGGCAATATAATAAAAGAGAATGATTGTGACTGGATGTTGTTCTGACAGGAAGTTTGTGACCAATGAGTTTTTAAAATATTGTGAGAAGATTTGTAGCTCGGGTGCTCGTTGTTGTGGTTCTGTTCGCCGAGCTGGGAATTTGTGTTGCAGTCGTTTCGTCCCCTGTCTAGGTGACATCCTCAGTGCTTGGGAGCCTCCTGTGAAGCGCTTCTGTGATGTTTCCTCCGGCATTTATAGTGATTTGTACCTGCCGCTTCTGGTTGGCAGTTCCAGCTGTCCGCTGCAGTAGCCGGTATATTGGGTCCAGGTCGATGTGTTTGTTGATAGAATCTGTGGATGAGTGCCATGCCTCTAGGAATTCCCTGGCTGTTCTCTGTTTGGCTTGTCCTATACTAGTAGTGTTGTCTCAGTCGAACTCATGTTGCTTGTCATCTGCGTGATTTGCTACTAAGGATAGCTGGTCATGTCGTTTCGTGGCTAGTTGGTGTTCATGGATGCGGACGGATAGCTGTCTTCCTGTTTGTCCTATGTAGTGTTTTGTGCAGTCCTTGCATGGGATTTTATACACTACATTGGTTTTGCTCATGCTGGGTATCGGGTCCTTTGTCCTGGTGAGTTGTGGTCTGAGAGTGGCTGTCAGTTTGTGTGCTGTTATCAGTCCTAGTGGTCATAGTAGTCTGGCTGTCAGTTCAGAAACATTCTTGATGTATGGTAACATGGCTAGTCCTTTGGGTTGTGGCATGTCCTCATTCCGTTGTCTTTCCCTTAGGCATCTGTTGACGAAATTGCGGAGGTATCCGTTTTTGGCGAATACATTGTAGAGGTGTTCTTCTTCCTCTTTTTGCAGTTCTGGTGTACTGCAGTGTGTGGTGGCCCTTTTGAACAGTGTCTTGAGGCAACTTCTTTTGTGTGTGTTGGGGTGGTTGCTTTCATAGTTCAGGACTTTTAGATTAGATTACTTACAGTGTGGAAACAGGCCCTTCAACCCAACAAGTCCACACCGACCCGCCGAAGCGCAACCCACCCATACCCATTCCCCTACATTTACCCCTGCATCTAACACTATGGGCAATTTAGCGTGGCCAATTCACCTGACCTGCACATTTTTGGACTGTGGGAGGAAACCGGAGCACCCGGAAGAAACCCACGCAGACACGGGGAGAATGTGCAAACTCCACACAGTCAGTCGCCTGAGGCGGGAATTGAACCCGGGTCTCTGGCGCTGTGAGGCAGAAGCGGATTCAGACATTCTATAACCACTTCTGCCTCACAGCGCCAGAAGTGATCTGTGTGTGTGGCTTTCCTGTATGCCTTTGTGGTGAATTTTCCGTTCGGTGTTCTCTGTACCATCATGTCTAGGAATGGGAGTTGGTTGTCCTTTTCTTCCTCTCTAGTGAATCGGATTCCTGTGAGTGTGATTTTGATGATCCGGTGTGTGTTCTCTATTTCTGTGTTTTTAATGATTACAAAGGTATCATCTACATATCTGACCCAGAGTTTGGGTTGAATTTGCGGTAAGATTGTTTGTTCTAACCTTTGCATTACCGCTTCTGCTATGAGTCCAGAGATGAGTGAGCCCATGGGCGTGCCGTTGATTTGTTCATATATTTGGTTGTTGACTGTGAAGTGTATTGTGAGGCACAGGTCCAGTAGTTTGAGTATGCAGTCTTTGTTAATAGGTTCCCTGTCTTGTTGTCTGTTCTGTATGTCCAGCAGGTTGGCTATTGTTTCTCTGGCTAGGGTTTTGTCGATAGAGGTGAACAATGCCATTACAGCAAATGAGACCATAGTTTCTTCCTTGTCTATATGTACATCTCTGATGATGTCCAAGAATTCCTGTGTTGACTGTATAGAGTGTCTGGATCCGCTGATCAGGTGTTTCAGTTTCTGTTGTAGTTCTTTAGCCAGTTTGTGTGATGGTGTCCCTGGTAGCGATATGATGGGTCTGAGTGGGATGTCGGGTTTGTGTACTTTAGGTGGTCCATAGAATCTGGGGGTGGTGTTGCTTTCAGGTTTCATTCTCTGTAGATCAAACCTGGTTATCTGTCCTTTTTTTGCAGGTTCCTCAGTGTGTTGTTTATCCTATTGGTGAGCTGTGGGGTGTGGTCAAACTCTCTCTTTGGGTAGGTGTTGGTATCTGCATGTAGCTGTTGCACTTTCTGGATGTACTCTGCTTTATCCAGGATAACCGTCATTCTGCCTTTGTCTGCTGGTAGTATGATTATGTTCTTATAATTTCTTAGTGTTTTTAGTGCTTCCCTCTCTTTGGTGTTGAGATTATGTGTTTGTCTTTTCCTTGTTATCAGGGGTACAATACTTTGTCTCACTGTTTGTTGTGTCTCTTCTGTCAGTCCATTGCTACTAGGAAGTCTGCTGTCTTAGCGTCCCTGTGGTTATAGTTGAGTCCCTTGGCCAGTATTGTTCTTTCCGTGTCTGTGAGCTCTCTATGGGAGAGGTTTCTAACCCAGGTGTGTGTTGTGGTGTCCTCTCTGTTGTGTGTTAGATTGGCCATTTTTTCTTTTAGTGCCGTTTTTTTGCGGTGTGTGGTCCTGCTCTGTCCTATGGTGATGGCTTGTTCTATGGTCTGGGTCCATTCCTGATTGGTGGTTTTTGAAATTAGTGATTTTTGGTGCACAATTTCTTGTCTGTAATCATTACCTGGGTCATCCTGAATCCGTTCTGTTTGGCTGTGTCTCTGGCTTGTGGGTTGTTGACTGGTGGTCTGTATCTGACACATGGTGGAAGGATTCAATTCTTTTGGCATTCATGCAGGAACCAGAGTTGTTCGTATGTGGTGCTTAGGTGGTTGGTACAGGATTCCCATTTCCTGGCTTGTCTTAGCGTCTCTCGCCCGTAGGTGTTCAAAGTTTGGGAGAAGATTTGTAGCTTGGGTGCTCGTTGTTGTTGTAATCATTAAAAACACAGAAATAGAAAACACACACCGGATCATCAACGCCACACTCACAGGAATCCGATTCACTAGAGAGGAAGAAAAGGACAACCAACTCCCATTCCTAGACGTGATGGTACAGAGAACACCGAACGGAGAATTCACCACAAAGGTATACAGGAGAGCCACACACACAGACCAAGTCCTGAACTATGAAAGCAACCACCCCAACACACACAAAAGAAGTTGCATCAAGACACTGTTCAAAAGGGCCACCACACACTGCAGTACACCAGAACTGCAAAAAGAGGAAGAAGAAAACCTATACAATGTATTCGCCAAAAACGGATACCCCTGCAATTTCATCAACAGATGCCTAAGGGAAAGACAACGGAATGAGGACATGCCACAACCCAAAGGACTAGCCATGTTACCATACATCAAGAACGTTTCTGAACTGACAGCCAGACTACTATGACCACTAGGATTGATAACAGCACACAAACCAACAGCTACTCTCAGACCACAACTCACCAGGACAAAGGACCCGATCCCCAGCATGAGCAAAACCAATGTAGTGTACAAAATCCCATGCAAGGAATGCACAAAACACTACATAAGACAAACAGGAAGACAGCTAACGATCCATATCCATGAACACCAACTAGCCACGAAACGACAAGACCAGCTATCCTTAGTAGCAAATCACGCAGATGACAGGCAACATGCGTTCGACTGGGATAACACTACTATTATAGGACAAGCCAAACAGAGAACAGCCAGGGAATTCCTCAAAGCATGGTACTCATCCACAGATTCTATCAACAAACACATCGACCTGGACCCAATATACTGGCCACTGCAGCGGACAGCTGGAACTGGCCACCGGAAGCGGCAGAGACAAACCACTATAAATGCCAGAGGAAACATCACAGAAGCGCTTCACAGGAGGCTCCCAAGCATTGTGGATGTCACCTAGACAGGGGACGAAATGTCTGCAACACAAATTCCCAGCTTGGCAAACAGAACCACAACAACAGTTTCTAAAATAATCAGTGCCGTGACTTCTGCTGTTTGTAATATTTATAAATGATTTTGATGAAAATATCAATTGTCTGGTTAGTATATTTGCAGCTGACACAAAAGTTGTGGATAAGTTGTCCACCAAAAAGTTGTGGATAGTGACAAAATATATCAAAGGATGGAGATCAATTGGAAAGTTGGGTAGTGAAGTGGCAGATGGAGTTTAGCCAACTGTGAGATGATGCATTTTGGGAGTTCAAATACAAGAGAAAAACTAACCCTTGAAATACAGAGGCCTAAATCCATAGCTCCCTGAAAGTGGCAACACAAGTGGATAGGTGGAAAAGAATGATTATGTTTGCTTGCCTTCATTGGTCAGGGCATTGAATATAAAAGTTGGCATGTCATATTGTAACTGTAAACACACCCTATCCACGTGGACACCCAGTCCTGCCTGTTACCCATCCCCAATCTCTTCATTTCTAACTGCTGCCGTGACATTGACCGCCTCAACCTGTCCACGGCCCTCCCCCACTCCAACCTCTCACCCTCGCAATGCAGAGACCTCCACTACCTCAGCTCGAACCCCAACCTCACCATCAAACCAACAGACAAGATGGGGCACACTGGTAGTATGCACCGACCTCTACACTGTTGAAGCCAGGCGCCAACTCACAGATACCACCTCCTACTGTCCCCTCAACCACAACCTCACCTCCCATTACCAAACCATCATCCTCCAGACCATTCACAACCTCATCACCTTTGGGATCTCCCATCCACAGCCTCCAACCTCATCGTCCGTGAACCTAGCAACTCCAGATTCTACCTTCTACCGAAGATTCACAAACCTGACTTCCCCGGTCGACCCCATGTCTCAGCCTGCTCCTGTCCCACTGAACTCATCTCTGTATACCCTGACGCTGTCCTGTCCCCCTTAGTCCAGGAACTCCCCACCTACATTCGGGACACCACCACACCCTTCACCTCCTCCAAGGCTTTCGTTTTCTGGCCCCCAACGCTTCATCTTCACCTTGGACATCCAGTCCCTGACAACATCCATCAGCCATGACGCGGGCCTCTGATTCTTCCTCTCACACCATCCCAACCTATACCCTTCAAAGACACCCTTATCCACCTGGCTGAACTAGACCTCCCCCTTAACAATTTCTCCTTCCAATCCTCCCACTTCCTCCAAACCAAAGGGGTACCCATATGCACCTGCATGGGAACCAGCTATGCCTGCCTCTTTGTCAGGTACATGGAACAGTCCATCTTCTGCAGGTACACCAGCACCACCACCACCGCCTCCCCAACCTGTTCCTCCACTACATCAATGACTGTATTGGCGCTACCTCATGCTCCCACAAGGAGGTTGAACAGTTCATCAACTTGACTAGCACCTTTCAACTTGACTAGCACCTTTCAACTTGACCTCAAATTCACCTGGACCATCTCTGACACCTCCTTCCCCTTCCTGGACCTCTCCAGCTCCATCTCTGGTGACCAACTAACCATGGACATCTACCAAAATGCCCACCAACTCCCACAGCTACCTAGACTACACCTCCTCTCACCCTACTCCTGTAAAAACACTATCCTTTATTCCCAATTCCTCCGCCTTCTCCACAACTGTTCTCACAATGACCAATTCCACCTTAGAAAATCCCAGATGGCCTCCTTCTTCCAATAGCGCAATTTCCCTTCCCATGTGATCGACAATGCCCTCCAGCACATTTCCTCCACTTCCCGCACCCCCGCCCTTGAACCCAACCCCTCCCAATGCAACAAGGACAGAACCCTTCTGGTCCTCACCTTCCACCCCACCAACTTCCATATACATCGCATCATCCTCCGCCACTTCTGCCACCTACAAAAGGACCCCACCACCAGAGATCTATTTCCCTCCCCACCCCTATCAGTATTCCAGAAAGACCATTCACTCCATGACTCCCTTATCAGATTCACACCCTCTACCAGCCCACACCTCACTCCCAGCACCTTTCCCTGCCACTGCAGGAAGTGCAAAACGTGCACCCACACCACTCCCCTCACCTCCGTCCAAGGCCCCAAAGGATCCTTCCACATCTGACAGAAATTTACCTGTACTTCCACCAATGTCATCTACTGCATCCGTTGTACCCGGGGTGGTCTCCTCTACATTGGGCAGACAGGATGCCTACTTGCAGATCATTTCAGAGAACATCTCTGGGACACCCCATACCAAACAACCCACTGCCCTGTGGCTGAACACTTCAACTCCCCCTCTCACTCCACCAAGGACCTTCAGGTCCTGGCCCCCCTCCATTGCCAAACCCTTACCACTTGACGCCTGGATGAAGAATGCCTCATTTTCTACCTTGGGACCCTGCAACCACATGTTATCAATGTGGATTTCACTAGTTTTCTCATTTCCCCTCCACCCACATTATCCCTGTCCCAAGCCTCCAACTCGGCACCGCCTTCTTGACCTGTCCATCACCTTTCCCATTTATTCACTCCACCCTCTTCTCCGACCTATCATTTTCTCCCCCACCTTCATTTGCCTATCACATTCTCAGCTATCTTCCCACAACCCAACCCCCTCCCATATATCTTTCAGCCCCCAGCCCATAAGCCTCATTTGACTAAATAGTGCAGTGAAGAAGGCATATGGCGTACTAGCTTTTATTGGTAGAGGAATTGAGTTCCGGAGTCCTGAGGTCATGTTGCAGTTGTATAAGACTCTGGTGCGGTCGCATCTGGAGTATTGTGTGCAGTTTTGGTCGCCATACTATAGGAAGGATGTGGAGGCACTGGAACGGGTGCAGAGGCTCTGTCAAATATTAGGGAACGTAGGTTTAAGGCAAGAGAAGAAAGGTTTAAAGGACGTTATTTACAAAGAGGGCAGCAGGTACCCTGAAGTGCACTGCCGGGGAGGTGGAAGAAGTAGATACAATGGTTTAAGTGGCATTTAGATAGAGACATGAACAGGCAACAAATAGACAGTACAGGCCCTATACAAGCAGAAGGGATTAGTTTAGAATAGCATCATGGTTGGCACAGACATGGTGTGCTGCAGGGCCTGTTTTCTTGAGCTGTACTGTTCTAAGTTACACACAATCTTTGGTAGACAAATACATATCTTCTCCAAAGAACAGAGGAATTTCATGGAGTCATCACACTGACTCTGACTTGGTCAGCTTTGTTAATCTTTGGGCTCTAATGTGTCAGAAAGATGACAGCCATGGGGCAAACAGCTGCCATTGCTTTGTGTCTATGTTGTGGCAGGAGAGCCCACATCAGCATTAAACCTGCCGGCTCCTGATTGCCACGCATGCCATAAGATATGCCAATTTCAGGCACTTTTCCAAAAGAGTAATAGGAAATTTCAACCTGCAACAAGGAAGTTTCAAAACATTCCAGCTCAGCTTGCAGTTGTCCAAGAAGAAGATGCTTTCAAGGACCAAGAGACTTTCTTTTTGGGAAAATTGATAATTTAACAATGGCAAGGAGCTAAAAATATTTTGGCCAGAAGAGATGCTTATGTTAAAACGGAATCATGCCCACATTCAGAAATTGTTACTCTACAAAAAAGCCAACAAAAGCCTAAACTCAGCAACAATCCATGAGAAGCACCCAAACTTCCTCATATCGAAGGCAACAGGAATCAAACCATTTCAGACTTTAATCTCTGTAGCATTGTGTTTTCCTTTACTTTGTTTATTTTGGTTTTATTTTCATCGTTCTCAGACAGTAGTTCTTCAGTATTCTCCCACTCCCACCTCCTCTCCACACATCTTTTGGTTTTCTACTTGTTTTCTTTAGGGAAATGCACCATCAACATTTTGGTTCCTCACCTTTTCCCGTTTCCATCCTGTCAGAGCCATTCCCTTTAGACCTGTTTCCACCCTAACCCGACCCACTCACTTAAAACTTATTGCATTTTTAACTTATTCCAGTTCTGCTGACTCTCACTTAAACGTTAACTCTGTTCTGTCATCACAAATGCTGGATGGCCTTTTCAATATCTCTTCAATTTTATATTTCTGAGATCCAGCATCTGTAATTCTTTCCTTTTTAAATAGTCATCATGATTTTTAAATATCCCAGTGGCCTGGCTCAGGCCCAGTTCTACACCCCCCCAACAGATCTATGTTCTTCCAATTCCGATCACTTGAGCATCCCGAATTTCAATCACCACCAGTGGTATTTTGTCTTCTCCTGCAAAGGCTCAAAGCTCTGGAATTCCCTGCCTAAATCTCTCCTCCTCTCTGTATTTTTCTTCCTTTAAGACACACTTTAAAACCTACCTTGTTCATGAAGTTTTTCATCACCTGCCCGTATGCCATTTGATGTTATATTTTGTTTTCTAATGCATCTATGTAGCAGCTTGTGATGTTTTGTTACATTAAACATGAAATACAAATAGAAGTACAGTCAGTACTGTATCATGGCCTCTATTAATAAAGCATAGAGCACACAGCATTGAAAGAGACCCTTTGGTCTAACTTATCCATACCAACCAGGCATCCCCAAACTAAACTAGTTCCATTTGTCTGTGTTCAGCCCATATCCTCCTAAACCTTCACTATTCATGTACCTGTCCAAATGTCTTCTAAATGTTACAACTGTTGCACTTTCTCTGGCAGTTCATGCCACGTAAACACCTCCCTCTTGTGTAAAAAGGTTGCCCTCAGATCCCTTTTAAATCTTTCTCCTCTCACTTTAAAATTACGTCCTTTGGTTTTGATCTCCCCCACCCTAGGGAAAAGACCCTCGCTACTCACCTTATTTATGCCCTGCATTATTTTATAAAACTTATAAACCTCAACCTCTTTTGCTCCAGTGAAAAACATCTCAGCATATCCAGCCTCTCCTTATAACTCATACCCTCCAGTCCCGGTAACATCCTTGTAAATCTTTTCTGCACCCTCTCCAATTTAATAATATCCTCAGCTGAGGAATTGTGATCTGTTTTGTGTGCCACATGATAAGTAGGATATGCACACATATCCGTTTCCATCCTGTCAGAAGACAGTGCAGAAGAGATTTAAAAGAATGGTTCCAGGGATGAGAAACTTCAGTTATAAGGACAGATTAAAGAGGTTGGGATTGATTTCTTTGGAGGGAAGAAAGCAAAGAAGCTTTGAAAAGGCTGGATTAATTAGGGAGAAACTGTTCCCCTTCAGAACTGGATCAAGATTCAGATGGTACAGATTTAAAGTGATTTAGAAAAACCCCAAATATGATGTGAAAGAACATTTTCATACAATGCGTGGTTAGCATATGGAATGCATGGCCTAGAAATGTAGTGGAGGCAGGTTTAACTGAGGCATTCAAGAGCGCATTATATGATTATTTAAGTGAAACAAATGCTGACTTGGAGAGCTGGTCCAGACATGATCAGCCAAATAGATTCTTTTTGCACCAGAACACCTCTGTAACACAATCTGATAATGTTGTTGTTCAGGATTGCCTCCAGACACAGTTTCTGAATGCATATGAAGAAAAAGGATTAGATATTAAAATCTGTAGTTAATGCATTGCGCAACAGGTGGTGAATTTAACTCCTTCAAGCATGCTATTTTGGACTGAAATTTTTATTCTCAAACGATGTGAAATCATACGGTGAAAACTCTTCTACAGTTCCCACAGATAGCAGAACTTGTATAATACAGATGAATTCCAGATAATAGTAACACCTCAGAATGGAAGTTTACCAGTTATGGTGGAATTCATAGGCTGGAATGGGGAAGAGTAGGACACTGTGTGTTATGCAATTTATATCGAAAGTACTCTATTTATTCTTAAATAAGGTGTATACAAATAATGCATCATAAAATACAAAATTAATTTCTATGTATTAATTTATTTTACATTAGAGCTACAGTCATCAAATATCTGTAAAACGGAGCAACTGCTTTCAGTTCCATTGGAAACACAAGACAATATATTAAATAAAACTATTATTATATGCAAACTTCATTTAATGTTTGTGACTGGTCTATCCATAGCAAATATTTACAAGATTCTGCATTTGTCTTTGAAATTGTTTATTTTCTCAATGTCTTTTAAGAATACGTTCATAATTGCATCTTATCAACACACTGTTAAAATGATTTTTTTCAAGTAGTTATTACATTATGCACATTCCATAAAGATTGTAGTCACTTACATCTATAAATACTTTTCACTGAAAATTGCAGTACTACTGTAATTAATGTGCCAAAGTTTGAAACACTTTTCCCCAGAAAATTGTTTTCTGTGATTTATTCAAACTCGCTAGCCCAATCCTAGCCTCAAGTGAAGAACTACTTGTGTCAGTTTTTCCTTATACTAGAGTTAGGGTAGGAAAGGAGCATTTTACCCAGCTGTTTGTGGTATAAAACCTAATTCAGGAGACACAATTCACAGGGTGAATTAAACCAAACAAAATGTGATGACCTGTCAAGATTGTCAATTATTGGGTGGTCAGATTTTTAGTATTGTTCTTCATGTCCATATTAGATATTTTTCACTGGCATTTCTCTCAAAAACCGAAATCATATAAATTGGCAGTGATACCAAACAGTTTACTGTGGAAATCCCCAAGTTGAGTGAAGGATCTTAAATTGTGAAGCAGTTAATTTTTCTTCTATAGTGTTCCAAAAGAAATAGATACATCTAATTTACAAGTCGATTAATTGTACTTTTTTGTCATCCTGACCATCACACACTGAAGTTACAGAGCTTTCATTACTTTTTAGACATTGCTTGCCTGTACGTTGATGTTTAGCACTTGAATGCTACAATGGGGTTTCGCAATTTAATGAGTATGTCTAACAGGTTATAGTGCACTACTTGATTCAAAAATCCTACTTCTACTTTGCTACCAAGTAACCATATAGCTGTGATTATCATTGCCAAACAAGTATACAAATTCATTATTTTTAACAATAGATAGATTAACTGAGGTGTATTACATCTCAAGTTGCAGTGAATAATTAGGAAGCTCTACATTTCATGTTAATTCATGTATGACAAGCTTAGCATGTGATTCAGGAACATCATATTAAAATGTAAAAAGTTAATTCAGCCCATCAAGTGCCTTCCTTCCAATCGACTATGTAGACCCTGCACTAACAAGGATTTTCCTTAAACAAGCTGTGTTATTAGAATAACGAGTAAGTCTAAATCCATCTCATAAAGAGTTTTGATAGGGCAGAGTTAGTGGGGAAAAATTCAGAGATCCATTGATCCTTAGCACCTGAAGGAGTGTTGGCACTAGAACGAAGGGAGGTAAGGTATACTTGTGAAGTGAATTTTGGAAGATGGGATGGAATTTTTTTTCAAATATACAGCACATTCCTTACCATGATTCACTGCTTTTTTTCTGAAACAATGCATGCATTCATGTCAAATGAAAGTAGGACTGGGCTTAGTTTTCACACTGAATCCCTATTTACTCTCATTATTAAGACTTACATGTGAATCCTTATCATTTTATAGTAAAGAAAGTGACACCTGCCCAAAGAACCACAAAAAAGGGATTTAATTCCCTTTAAAAAGGGAGACTGGAGAAAATAGAGTGAGAGAAAAATAAAGCTTTTAAAAGCTATGCAGCAAGATAGAGGTACCCCTTTAAAAGAAGTTCAGTATTCCAAAATCTGTCTTGGTTCAATTGATAAGATCTGAGAATAGCTAAACAGGCATTTAACTGTTTTGAAGTTAATTTTGAACAAATCAGAGGCTTTCAAGATTGTATCACAGCTTATTTTCTAGTCATGGATTTGTGGATAAGAAGTGTTATTCTTACTGTTTGAATTCTGATAAAATTTCAAAATATGACATTGAATAATGATCACTGAATAATTTTAAAATCATACTGGATCTTTTTACACCAAAACTTATGTAGCAACATTTGCAGGACATTTAACAGGAGGTCAACATTTGGGAATTATTTATGGTATTGTAGTTGTACAGTTTTCCAATGCTGAGTATTTAACTACTTGATTATAAAGAGTAAGGCTTATTTTCAAATAGTAGAAAGAGAATATTCCAATGAATGGATTAACACTGCTATTATCACAAGTAGTTTCAAAGTGAATGAGATTTCCATTCAAAGAAACCATTAAACTCCACTGTATAAATTGAAGATAAATACAAATTGAAAAAAAAAAGTGATTGCTGCAACTTATTCAAATTGGCAGAGTGCGCAAGAAGGGATGATATTTCAAGTCTGTTCATCTCCAATTCCACTTCAGTAATGCACACTCAAGAATCTGTACAATACAAAGCTAATGAGTTAAAAGCAGCAACGAGAAATGGCACTTTATTTGGTACTGCATTGTTAACAGGACAAACTTCACCCGCTGGAAGTACATATTAGAAAGTTAATTTCCAGTCATTAAAATGAATGGAATAAAAATCCCATGAAGTCAGACTACTTGCTATGTTCTCCTGCCAAGTTCTTCATGCTGGAAACCTATTTTTGTTAAGGTTACTGTCATGTCTCACTGAAATTAATTGCAGATTGATCCTTAAGCATTGCAACTCAATCAGCTTTCTTTGGAATTTTAAGCTGCAAAATTCATCTGAAGACAAGCTTTGAAATTAACGTGAAAATTGTATCCAAACAAACTGGGTGAGTACACAAAAATGAGAACAATGTGCAATTACTATTGTTTTTTGAAGGTTCTTCTAATCTTGAGACTTAGGGTTAGGTTGAGCACCCTGTTCATGGTCATTGGCATTATTGGGTTCTAAGACAGCTCTTTCTACAGGTTCAGAGGATTTGTGACAATGGCAGTGAAAAACAAAATGGATGCAAGCTAATAATCTTTCAGAAATACTGGAGGTGAAAAGTTTTTTACATGGGTGGCAAAACTGGTAAAAGACCAGCATAAAAAATATTGCAATGCAGTATCCAATTAACAACTGCATAACCAACAAAGGAGCACATATATAGGTATATATATCAGTTTTGTAGATGTACCATAAGAGAATAAGAACAGCATTTTCAATGAATCTTAACATATAGTACACTGCTAGTCTGTACCAATTCTGAGACTTATTAATTAAGTCCGGATCATTTAGCTTGAGTTGAACTGCTGACCAACAGAACATATTAACGCCGGCATAGAGGAATGTAAGACAACATAATACTATTGTTGTACCTACTCTTGTAAATGTTTTCTCAATGTTCTCAGGGAAAGGTGATTTACTATTCCAGAATAATACCCATGGATAGAAAAAGAATGTAAAAAAGTTCAAGAGAACTACAGGAAGGATCCATATCTGCAACACAGAGCTAAAAAGGACCAAAACAACAACTCTGGTTGCAATCTCAAAACTTCTCCACAGAAATATGCAGATGTAGGCTGCAGGCTTCACATGTATCTCATATTCATCATACTTGATTTTGATAGCGAGGATATTGCACCGCAAGGCTCCATATACAATGGTAAGTAGAGAAATAACCATTAGTACTCCTGAAAATGAAACAAAACTGAATTTTTTTAAATGATAAAAGAAATCCAAAAATGTCAATAATTGTTCACAGAAGTGTACTAAAATGTAATGCAGCCACAGAATTTGGTTGCCAAGGTAACAATAACTTAGACTAGTACAGTAATAGAAATGGGTGGAAATGCACTTAGGTTGTTTTGCTGTCAATTAGGAGAATTGCCATAGACAGTCATCCCTAAGTATTAGAAAAGTGTTGCAGCATGGACTGAAAACAGATTAAACGTAAACAGAAATGAATGGGGAATGGGTATTTTTATTGGAATATGTAAACAATCTAGTGGGCGGCACGGTGGCACGGTGGCACAGTGGTTAGCACTGCTGCCTCACAGCGCCAGAGACCCGGGTTCAATTCCCGCCTCAGGCGGCTGACTGTGTGGAGTTTGCACATTCTCCCCGTGTCTGCGTGGGTTTCCTCCGGGTGCTCCGGTTTCCTCCCACAGTCCAAAGATGTGCAGGTCAGGTGAATTGGCCATGCTAAATTGCCCGTAGTGTTAGGTAAGGGGTAGATGTAGGGGTATGGGTGGGTTGCGCTTCGGCGGGGCGGTGTGGACTTGTTGGGCCGAAGGGCCTGTTTCCACACTGTAAGTAATCTAATCTAATCTAATCGTATCCTTCAGAGATCAGTTCTTATTTTTCTCTAAATTTGTCCTAAACTTGAAAGCACAATAACAACATTTGCATGCAGCACAAAAATAAAGAATGCAGTAAACTGTGAAGCAAGCTGTATATAGAAAGTAAAAGAAAGACATAGGTACATTTTAAAAACATGAGTGAAAAGTTGATCAAAGTAGCAATATAAAAGCAATAGGATCATAACTTCTATACATTGATGTATCAAATGCAATGCAATCATATCAACAAATTACTGACATCAAAATAACTGGTTGCTGTTATCCAAGAGTAGTAGTTGAAGTGTTAACCATAGAAAATACCATGCTGATGTTTCACTGAGCATTACTTGTCATTTTATGTGACAGTCAGCTGTTTATTCAGGCGTTGTTCCTGGCTTCAACTACTTGCACTAGACTAGTATTGAAGTGTGACACCACAACATGGTTATCAATTAACTTTGTTCAGTTAATTTTGTTCTTCTCTCTCTAAAGATGCTGTCAGTCTGACTGAACATTACAGTTTTTTCTGTTTTATTTCAGATTTCCAGCATTGACAGTATTTTGCAATCACATTTATTTGCATCTGTTATTCATTGGCCCAGGGTATTTCTTAGCATTTTGTAAACGAAGAATGTTGTATCTTTGTAATTTATTGCTATACTTGTAACAATCACATCCAAATTTTGTTGAAATTTCATCCTAATTATATCTCTTATTTCAAATTGCTCCCTTGCTGGTGGACTACACTCCAGTAATAGTATCTTAGGCTGACAAAGTAATTTGCAATGCCAGTTTCTCAGTTCAGTTTATCTACTTAAAGGACACTCTCCATTTTATGTTTGTTGTTGCTGGAAATTAAAGTGGATCTCTGAAACTCAACACAGGACTTTTGGCTATACTTGGTCAAGGTTTCATCAACACTTTTTCTGGAAATTCTCACTTTAAAACAGTAAGTGCTCTGTCACGCCACCTTATTAAGCACTTTATAGGTATTTGTCTGTTCCTAGGATTGCTCCAGCAGGACCTCTGATGTTACACAGAACCTGTGCACCATCCCTCTTGGCCCTTGAGCTATCCTGCAATGTGCTGCTGTGTCCGATGCATAGCATGCCATGCCTTCAGTGAAAAACACCCATATATACTGCTTTTTAAAAATATATCAAATCATTACTAACATGGAAATCATGCAGGCTTTGTTTTAACAGTTTCAGGCAAGTTCAAGTTATGGTAATCAGTAATTCAGAAAAATATTCTGGGCTAAGTTCAAACTTCCAAACAAATTAGTAATATGAGAATTGCATCCATTTTGTATCCATTTTCACCCTTTTGAATAAATAACTCCCTTCCTTCTATTCTAAGAGGATTATTTCAGTCACATAAACAGTAGAAGAACAATATGGTTTATTTTGGACATATTTGTGATGCTGCTATCCCTGCTGACCAGAATAATCATTTGATGAAAGTTGATAATCGTTTTCTAATAAAATTGAGAAAATTTTAGCAGACAATAGACATAGGACCGGGAGTAGGCTATTCAGCTTGTTGAGCAGGAAAATCGACGTTTCGGGCAAAAGCCCTTCATCAGGAATGAGGCTGGGAGCCTCGGGGTGGAGAAATAAATGGGAGGGTGGTGGAGCTGCGAAGAAGGTAGCTGAGAGTGCAATAGGTGGATGGAGGTGGGGGTGAAGGTGATAGGTCAGAGAGGAGGATGGAGTGGATAGGTGGGAAGGAAGATTAACAGGTGGGACAGGTCATGTGGATGGGACATGCCCCATCCGGGACACCCACACCAATCAAGCTCACCGCCCTGTCGCCAAACATTTCAACTCCCCCTCCCACTCTGCCAAGGACATGCAGGTCCTGGGCCTCCTCCATTGTCACTCCCTCACCACCCGACACCTGGAGGAACAACGCCTCATCTTCCGCCTCATCTTCAACACCTTGGCATCAATGTGGAATTCACCAGTTTCCTCATTTCCCCTCCCCCACCTTACCCCAGTTCCAACCTTCCAGCTCAGCACCATCCTCATGACCTGTCCTACCTGTCCATCTTCCTTCCCACCTATCCGCTCCACCCTCCCCTCTGACCTATCACCTTCGCACCCACCTCCATCAACCTATTGCGCTCTCAGCTACCTTCTCCCCAGCCCCACCGCCCTCCCATTTATTTCTCCACCTCAGAGGCTGCCAGCCTCATTCCTGATGAAGGGCTTTTGCCTGAAATGTCGATTTTCCTGCTCCTCGGATGCTGCCTGAGCTGCTGTGCTTTTCCAGCACCACTCTAATCTTGACTCTAATCTCCAGCATCTGCAGTACCTACTTTCACCTATTCAGCTCCTTGAGCCTGCTCTACCATTCAATGAGATTGTGGCTGATCTGTGGCTGAATTCTGCATACCTGCCCTTGGAACGTCTCCCTTAATACCTTTGTTTAACAAAAATTTATCTTTCACAGCTTTAAAATTAACAACTGATCCAACATCCACTGCTGTGGAAGTGAGTTCCAAGCATCTACCACCCTTAATGGATAGAAGTGCTTCCTAACATCTCACTTGAATGGTCTGGCCCTAATTCTCAGACTATGCCCCCTTTGTTCCAGAATTCCCAACCAGTGGAAAGAGTTTATTTTTTACCTAACCTGCCTTTTCCTGTTAACATCTTGAAGACTTCATCAGATCACCTCTTAACTTGAATGTTAGAGAAAACAGGCCTAATTTGTAAAATCTCTCCTCTTAACCTCGAAAGACCATAAGACAAAGGAGCAAAATTAGGCCATTTGGCTCATCGAGTCTGCTCTGCCATTCAATCCTGGCTGAAATGTGTCTGAACCCCATTCTCCTGCATTCTGCCCGTAACCGTTGATCGCCTTACTAATCAAGAGTCTACCTATCTTTGTCTTAAACATACTCAATGACTTGGCCTCCACAGCCTTCTGCAGCAATGAGTTCTAATATTCACTCCAAAGCCAATGTATCCTACCTAAGGTGTGGAGCCCGGACCTGCTCACAGTACTCCAACTGGAGTGTAACCAGGATTTTGTATAACAGTAGCATGACCTCTGTCCTTGTACTGCAGTCCTCTCTCTATATAAAGGCCAACATTCCATTAGGTTGTTTGATTATTTTCTGTACCTGTTCATGACATTTTAAAGATTTATGAATCTGATCCCACAAGTAACTTTGGACAACTTCATACATCTAACTTCATGCAATCTAAAAAGTAATGTGATTTGTCCTTTTTTGGTCCAAAATGGAAAACTTCACAGTTGCTTACATTGAACACCATTGACCATTCACTTAGTCTATCAATATCCCTTTATCATTTTATGATATCATCCAGACTGTCTACAATGCTGCCAACTTTGTGTCATCAACAAATTTGGATGTATGATTTTCTTTGCTATTATTCAAGTCTCTAATAAATAATGTGAATAATTAAGGCCTTAACACAGATCCTGATGGGACACCTCTGATCACATCCAGTCCATTTGAGTACCTACCCATTATCCCTACTTCTGTTACTTAATTTCCGAACAATGATGCTAATTTGCCCTCAATTCCATGGACTTCTATTGTAGCTAACTGTCTCTTTTGTGAAACACTTTCAAATGTGTTCTAGCAGCCCACATAAACAAGATCCATAGACATTTCCCCGTCCACTACTTTAGTCACCACTTCATAAAAATGCAATGAGGTTTATCAGACATGACCTACCTGCCATGATTTCATGCTGGCTCTCCCTGATTAACTAAATATTTTCAAAGTGTTCAGTTACTCCATTCTTGATTATGGACCGTAACAACTTCCCTACTACAGATATTAGGCCAACTGATCTGTGAATCCCTGGTTTCCCTCTTCTGCCCTTCTTAAAACATGGAGTGACATGGGAAATTTTCCATTCTAGAGGGACGACTCTGTATCCAGGAAACTCTGAAGGATTATACTTAGGACATCGACAATGTGGTCCACCATTTCCTTTCACATCCTTAGATGGAAACTGTCAGGTCCCAGGGAATAGTCACTCTTTAATTCCATTAATTTCCTCCTTACGAATAAGACCATAAGACAAAGGAGCAAAATTAGGCCATTGGGTTCATCGAGTCTGCTCTGCCATTCGATCCTGGCTGAAATGTGTCTGAACCCCATTCTCCTGCATTCTGCTTGTAACCGTTGATCTCCTTACTAATCAAGAGCCTATCTATCTTTGTCTTAAACATACTCAATGACTTGGCCTCCACAGCCTTCTGCAGCAATGAGTTCCAGGATTCACCACCTCTGACTGAAACAATTCCTCCTCATCTCGGTTCTAAAGGGTCATCCCTTCACACTGAGACTGTAACCTTCAGTCCAATGCTCCCTTACTAAAGGAAATATCTTCTCCACATTCTTGAAAAGGACGTGTTTGGAGGGATATGGGCTGGGTGCTGGCAGGTGGGACTAGATTGGTCAGCATGGACGTGATGGACCGAAGGGTTTGTTTCCATGCTGTATGACACTATGATATTCACTTTCTCCAGGTCTCTCAGCATTCTCTATGTTTCAATTAGATCTCCCCTCATTGAGTCCAGAATCCTCAATTGCTATTTATATGATAAGCTCTTCTTTTCCAGGATGATCCATGTGACCCTCCTCTGGACTCCCTCTAAGTCAATGTTTCAACAGAAATGATGCTGATGTCTGAATATAACATGACCTGATAACAGATCTTCATCCAATTTGTTTAGATTGAATTCAAACTCTTATTCAAATGATGTACCACTTGGTGGAGTAACTTTAGGTAAATGTGTAATTTCAGATGATGAAAACACGTACCTCTACCAGGTGTTACAAACTGTTCCTTTACACTGACATAGAGCTGGAGGGTAAGTTGGGGTGCAGAGCCTATGAAAGCCTGAATCACTGAAGTCCGGTTAAAAGCTGCTCTGTGTGTGAACATTTTGCCTTCAGCTTGACCCACTTCCTTCTCAATTTCTTCGGAGTAGCCATTTTTTCTCATCTGCTTCTTTTTGGTAATACTGACATAAGGTTCTTCAACTCTACCAACATTTAGGTAAATACATAATGCTTCAAGGCACCTAAAATATTAAACAGGAAAGAGCTTGAAAGAAGTACTATGAAATCTTGTTGAATTAATGTATCACTTTACGGTGCAATATCTTTTCTAATTTATAACCAAAAATACTGGAAATACTCAGGTTGGCATGACGCAACTGGTCAAGATGACCTTTTGTTAAAATTATTTTTGATGAAAGGTGATCTCAATTTCAAAGATTAATCCTGGTTTTCTCTCTCCGAAGATGCTGTAAGACTATTTTCAGCATTTAGGTTCTTCTTTCAAATGTCCAGCACTCATTGTATTTTGCATGTGTATTATTGCTCTAATTAATACAGTGGCTGGCACCAAGTAACCATTCAAGCCTCAGTTCTTAAATAATCACTGCGCTGCTGAGTTCTAATATTGAATCCATTTACTTGCTGACATTATTATTATGTTTATAAAACGGCAGTTTCTCCACCGGGTTGTCATAAGCACTTTCATTCCTGCTACTCTGCCAGCGATGGATTAGTTTTAGGAGCACTATCAAATGTCTTACTTTATCTATTTTCTACCCATGAAGGGTGCCCCATGTACTCCATAAACATATTTTTAATTGAAAACTAGAAAACAGCAGGGCATCTGCCCCAAGGACATGACAGCGGCCTCCCTTTACATTCCTCTTCCATTAAATTTGATTTTGCACCATCTTACTTGAGATTTCTTAGTTGTCTATGTACCAGCTGTAGAAATGGTGGTGCGGTGGCTCAGTGGTTAGCATTGCTGCCTCACAGTGCCAGGTACTTGAGTTTGATTCCACCCTCGGCCGACTGTGTGGCATTTGCACATTCTACCCAGGTCTGCGTGGCTTTCCTCCGGGTACTTCGGTTTCCTTCCACAGTCCAGATATGTGCAGGTTAGGTGGATTGGCCATACAAAATTGTCCATAGTGTCCAGGGATTTGTAGGCTACGTGGATTAGCCATAGGAAATGCAGGGTTACAGGGATGGGGTGGGTCTGTGAGAGATGGTCTTCAGAGGGTTGGTGTGGACTCAATGGGCCAACTGCAGGGATTCTAAATATGAGAGTTTAACATTTTTTAAAATTTCATGTTAGCACTGTGGAAATTAAAGGGTTGATTCTAAAATCTCATGGTTCAAGGATCAACCTATGTGATTGTGGCCCCAATTCTGTCATCATGTTTCTTTCAAGTGAAGTTCCCTAATGGAACAACATGGTAACTTGGGATCACAGAATCTCAACTCTGTCATTATCAAACATTCAGTTCTTTAAATCTTGGATTATAAAGAACCATAACACAACTTTAAAATAGAAACATAACTAAAAATTAACTTGTACATACTTATTTCCTGTAATTAAATCTTAATTTCTCATGTGACTATATTTAGCTTTAAATAATATTCTAATTCTTTGTTATTTAATATCACACTGTCTTACAACATCATCAACATAAATTGACTGATTAATTCTGAATGGCTCTACCACTGCTGCCTGATTGGCAGTGTGCTAACTCACTAAAATTTAGTTCTCATTCATTTCCAACAATTATCAAGTTTTTACTTAATTCATTTTTTAAAAATAATCTAGTTACATGGTCACAGTTTTGCAGAAAAAATGTGAGCTCCCTCATGCATTCAGTATTTGTCTCTTTAGATATAAACCTGTTTTGAACATTTATAAAGTCATAGAATCATAAAGTTCAGAAACAGACTCTTTGGTATATCGTAATGTATTTTTTCTGTTTTTAGGGGATCTGAACATTGCTTAAAAAAGCCAATATTTTTTCCCATCCCTAATTGCCTTAAACTGAGTAGCATGCTGGGGCATTTCAGCCAGCAGTTAAGAGTCCAGACTGGTACAGATGACAGATTTCCTTTACCAAATTACTTTAGTGAACCAGATTTAATTATATAAAAAAAGTTTCCATGATAATTACTAACGACAATCACTTTATATTCCAGATTTATTCATTGAATTTATATTCCACCAGCTGCCACAGTGAAAATTCAACCCATGCCATGGTAACACCTCCGGCCTCTGAATGACCTGCCAAGTAACATTATCATGATATCAATATTTCCCCAATTGGAATGTGACAAAGAATCTAGGGAGGACTGGTGCCTTGAATCAGATCATGATAAGGAGAGGCATCTAACCAGAATAATTTGGCTACTAAGCGCATCAAATATCTCCAAATTAAAACATTTCCTTTTCTAATGTCATAGTTTCACACAACAGGCAAATACCTGATGTAAGGAAGGTCAGAAAACCGAAAATATGAGAAACCAGGGTTCTTCTGTGCATGTCAACCTTATAATAGGACTATAACATGATTGATGTTCGTCAATGACTGATCTGATAAAACTCTGGCTTTGAATTATAGAAAGCAGTATAAGAAAAGCTTTGAATAGACTGGAGATGAGGAAGACTTCATCAAGAAATTAGAGAATTTGACAGACACTTAAGAGAATGAGTTAGGTGTTTAAGTTGGAGAGTGCAGGTATTTGTTGCCACAACCTCTAGTTAAGGTATAAACTCAGTAATATGACTCTCAATTAAATAATGCAGAATATTGTACAGATACTATAATGTTTCAAGTCTTGGTAATTCAATTAAAATTTAATTCCGTTACAGGTTAATGTTGAATTATTGGTTATCATGGTTTACCAAAATAACACATGATCATTCACTACTTGAACATAACATTTTTTTCATTTACTATTCATATTTCCAACATTAATTGCTTACTGAGTGCTCACTGTCCCTAGTTCTCCATAGAAGCATTTCCTCAAGTGCCACAAGAAATAATTGCTGGTTGATTGATTGGCTTTATCCTCATTGAAATCTTCTAATACTGTACACTGACGACCTATAGCAGTGAGTTCTTCCCAATGGACTGAAATGACTGTATCCGTTTAATTTTGCGCTACCCTTTCCTCATATCCTTAATATTCTTTTAATGACAATAAACTTTTCGGTAATTTAAATGTGTTGGCATCCCCTTGTATTTCTCTTGGTGAATTCCAGGGCATATCAGGTTATAGCAAAAGAAGGATGAGCAATAAAGCATGACTTTGGTTGCGTTACACGAAGTGGTTGGTGAATTTTAATTAAAGTATATTTACAGCGGGGCAAAAGGGTTGTACATATTCGGCAAAGCTATCCTTTCCAACTATGGTTAAACACAATTTGCACTACCTGCTTACTGTTCTCTACAGGCGCGGCCTACTGTCGCTTCAATGAACATTTGTAAAAGTTAATCGTGAGCGTCAGCAGTCATTACAACACGGGCAGCTGAGCAAAATACTGATAGGGTGACATCTGTAGATATGCCTGGATTAGCACATAGTAATGATTACAGCCTTTAACAAAATAGTGCTTAATTCGGGGATATTTGCAGCACTGCTACATAGAATATCCTGATTTTGCATTGGTGTAATTTTGACGCTAACCCCGCCCCACACCTTTCTATGTAGCCCTTTATAAGCATGCCTACTGTTGTTTAATCATGGTGTGTTATATTTTACTCCAAACAAACTGGGTCAGGTTCGCGCGAAGCTGCTTTCATTGTAATAACGGTTGGACTTTATCGGGTTTAGTTGGCGACTCCGTTATAATGTAACTGGGTGATTGCTGGGAAGCAGTAAGTACAGCAATATCCATGTACATCCTTTGTAAAGGGAAGGTTGCAAATTGTGCAGCTATCATTTGTGCTCGATGGTTGCACAAAGAAAGTCGAGGTCTAAGTTTCAGCCTGGAACCTGATCACTGAGCAGACTCCACATGATGCAGAGATATTGTGGTTTCAGTTTCAGGCCAAACCGCTCTCGTTCCAGTGATGGAGAGTGAACAGTGACAAATTATTTCACCATTGGGGAGTATGCGATGTCGCTGTTACAATGATGTCACCAGGAGGCTAATTTCATCCTCGATGTAACGCGAGCTTGAATACACACTCAAGTGTGAGTACACACTCAAAGCTAGGCGCTAGCCCCTCATCACTCTCGCCGGATTGTGTTTGAGAATCAAAAGAATTGACTGCAGCATTGATTTCTGGTCCAGCAAACGGGAGCACAGAGTTCTCATGTGCGCATGTATCTGCTCACCTCGCCTGTTTTCAACCTTCCTCTCACGTCCCCTTCGAGGACGACATCCTTAATTCACCAAATGTCTGTCATACGCCTCATTCTGTGCAGGAACTGGGCCAAGGCATCCCCTCCTGTTTTCACAAACTGTTCTCGATTATAAACGGACTGCACGGGGCTGGTGTTTGCAATATTTCAAGCCATCATGTCACCTCACAGATGAATGCAAATAAATTCGGGACGAGAGTGCTGAGTTGGTTGGACAATAACTCGTTATTATCGAATTAATAAATCATTTTCATTCTTTGTTCCTTACCACGGTACACGGAGCTATGATGTCTGCAGCCAATCCCAACCTAACATTGTTAGTAAGGATAACCCGATTTCCCCAGCTCATTATTCATCACCCAAATACAGAGCACATTTGTTTCCCGGTGGATTCATTTGAAGCCAGTATTGTTGCTCAGCTGTCTCCCCGCACGCAGCCACACCACCGACCCCTCGCAGCAGCAGCAATGATGCGGACTGAGCGTTGCCTACCTGACGAACGGTCCCAGCTGTAACAGATGTAGGAACAGCACCAGGGGTCTATCCCTGCTCACATCCCGGTGCACGAAGGTTAGAGTAAACTGCACCAGGATTGACGGCACCAGCACGAAGACCAGTGTGAGCCCCTGCCAGATCCTGTCCCCGGCAGATCGGTACGTGCTGCTGAGATACAGGGCTGCGACCAACTCTGCAGCGAAAAGAAAAACAGACACGAAGATGCCGCCCGGGGGTTTCATTCTCAACACGTTCGCTGGCACGAAGGCGACAGTTCAATAGCCGCGACAAAAGCTGACTGCATTCATTGCTGCTGGTGTTATTGTCAGTGAACTGCTGCAGACAAGAGGAGCTGCTCCCACAGGCACAGGCACGTTGAGTAATATTCCTGCAGGGGGAGTGTTAGACACTGGCGTCTCTGTGCAGGAGCTACAATCTCAGTCTTGACCATTCTCACTTCACTCATCCATCATGGACAGCAGGGGACTGCGCCATGCGGAAGCCAGGGGTTTTTTACATTTTTACGGCAGTCAACTATTCGATAAAAGCGGTGACAATAGCAAAGAGCAAAGTAGCAGCACGTATCACACAACATGACAAAATACGAGAAGAACGCAGACAGCACATGCCTAGGATACTTGCTGCTCAGATGTGGAGAAATTCAACACACTGTACGACTTTTGTGGGAATTGAGACGGAGTATTTTGCTTATCCGGTTATGATGGACAACATTCTATGCATGGCTTTGTAAATGAGCTGATATTCTGAAAAATCTGTTTAATAGAGAGTTAATAATATGTGAATAATCAATAATACAATTTCCAAAGGTATCGGAAGCTGGCTCCTGCAAATAGTAACTCTTCTCTCCCACTCCTCTCCTGATCTGGGATATTTGGCTTCCAAAGGGCCTTATGGATTATTTCTAGCGCCTGTCTTTATTAAAACACAGTCTCACTTTTTTTATTTCAGATATACTTTATTTATAAAATATTTTGATAATCTGTACAATTGGTCATGCCATACAAATGTAAACATTCTATTTCTTTGCATACAGAGATCGAACTTAATCTTTGGATATACAGGTCTGTACGTTTACCATCCATATATCCATATGTTTCGCTGAGGCGTCACATACATCATCTATAGATGAATGTCAGTTACCAGAAACATGCTGGTGATGTCCACTTATATTGCGAAGCACTTCCGTCAAAGCCTAACCACCTCTGTACTATTAAACTACCAGATCATTAAAAATAAATATCCATTAGATGTGAGCTTTGCTAGCTGGGCCAGCATTTATTGTCCATTCCTAATTGTCTGTCCTCCAGAAGGTGGTGATGAGCTGCCTTGAACCACATCTGTTCATTTGTTGCAGCTAGACCCACAATACTGACAGGGGGAGGAGTTCCTGGATTTTGACCCAGTGACACTGAAGGAGTGGAAATATTTACAAAACAGGATGATGGGTAACTTGAGAGAGGAAGTTCCCATGTGTTCCTTTGTATGTCTGCTCTTGTCCTTCTAGATGCTAGTAGTTGTTGGCTTGCAAGGTACTGTCAAAGGAACCTTGGTGAATTTCTGTAGTCTTGCAGATGATACATATTGTTAATACTGTGTGCCAGTAGTAGAGAAACTTTTTTGAATAGAATCCCTACAGCATGGCCCAACAAGTCCACACCGACCCTCCGAAGAGTATCCCACCCCCAGATCCATTCCCCTACACTATTACTCTATATTTACCCCTGACTAATGCACCTAATCTACACATCCCTGAATACTATGGGCAATTTAGCATTGCCAATCCACCCTAACCTGTGGGAGGAAACCGGAACACCTAGAAGAAACTCACGCAGCCACAGGGAGAATGTGCAGACTCCACTCAGACAGTCGCCTGAGGCTGGAATTGTTAACTACTGAGCCACCATGCCACCCCTCTGGAAAAGAAAATTGATTATGAACTTATGATTGAAGATTGTAAAACCATAAGATGTAGGAGAAGCAGCAAGCGTTTTGAGTTTGCTCTGATATTCTATGGCTGATCTGATTCTTCTGAACTTCACTTTCCTTCCCTTTTCCTAATAACCCTTTAATTCTTTAGTGATAAAACCATAAGATCATTTGTTACAATTCTTCAGCCTTACCTTTTGCGCTGATGTTTTGCATTCCCCCTTCTTTGAGGACAGGAATAGTTGTGTTGCTTCATGACAGTGAGTTGTTTGATTGTTTACACCATACATGACTCCATGTGGCACGACTGCAGAGCTTATGTGTGATCTCCTGGTTGTGAAATTACTAAGCTTTGTTTAATCCTCACGGTTTATGCTTTTAGCAAGCAGGTAGTCCTGTGTTGTGTCTTCATTAGGTTGATACTTCATTTTTAGGTTTGCCTGGTGCAGCTCCTGATATGCCCTCCTGTACTTGTCAGTGAATTAGAGTGATCCCTGGCTACATGATAATGGTAGAGTGGGATATGTGTCAAGCCATGAGGTTGCAGATTGAGTTTGAGTACAATTCTACTGCCGCTAATGGTCTGCTCAAAAATTATCCCCTTTGTGATGGTGATTGTGCACACACACAACAAAAGGTGTCCTTAATGTGAAGGCAGGACTCTCTACAAGGACCACTGATGACCCATAATGTCCTTCATATGAACTTTGAGAAGATTAAATCCAACATTTGCACTGTCCTTTTCTTAGCTATTAGTTCAGGCTAAAATCCCAGCATTATGTTCAACCCATTAACACAGCATTGCCTTCCTCCACTGTTATTGCATTTATCCTGCTGTGGAAACACTTATAATGTCTTATAGCTTGATGGGTAGAAATTAATTCTTGTTTCACCTACTTTGTGGATTGAAAATGAGAGCAAAAATGACCAGAACTATGTATATTTTTGTTTAAATATACTTAGTTCTGTATATGTAAATGCATTTGAACAATGTCCAAAACAATATTTTCAGGAGTCTGAGCAGCTGCCTTAAACAGGGGTTAGAATTCTTGAATAAACAACAGAGTGGTCCAACCTATATTTTAGATCCCCACTGGGGACTGAGCCTTCCTGAATGAAGTATAAGCAAAGGACTTGTTCAGCCCCCTTATTTTCTGAGTGTGGTTGTGTCTTCACAGGTGATTGCCATCAGAAAGAGATAAAAGAACCATCACTAATCCTCCATAATGTAGTCCAATCTTTGTTGCACTGCCCTCTCCCAGTTACCACAATGCAGTATTAATGAGGCAGGTAGCTCTACATTTTTCTGCCTAACATTGGTGAGCTTTCTCTGGAGTTGCACCAAACATCTTAAACGATTGAAAAGTAACATGTCTTCTACCTTTGAGCCAGTTCTGTATCCAAATGGCTAGTTCTCCCTATATTCCATGAGATCTAACTTGCTAATCAGTCTCCCATGGGGAACCTTGTCGAACGCCTTACTGAAGTCCATATAGATCACGTCTACTGCTCTGCTGTCATCAATCTTCTTTGTTACTTCTTCAAAAATCTCAATGAAGTTTGTGAGACATGATTTCCCACACACAAAGCCATGTTGACTATCCCTAATCAATCCTTGCCTTTCTAAATACATGTACATCCAGTCCCTCAGGATTCCCTCCAATAACTTGCCCACCGCTGATATCAGGCTCACTGGTCTATATTTCCCTGGCTTGTCCTTACCGTCCTTCTTAAACAGTAGCACCACGTTAGCCAACCTCCAGTCTTCCGGCACCTCACCTGTGACTATCGATGATACAAATATCTCAGCAAGAGGCCCAGCAATCACTTCTCTAGCATCCCACAGAGTTCTTGGGTACACCTGATCAGGTCCTGGGATTTATCCACCTTTATGCGTTTCAAGACATTCAGCCCTTCTTCCTCTGTAATATGGACATTTTGCAAGATGTCACCATCTATTTCCCTACATTTTATATCTTCCATATCCTTTTCCACAGTAAATACTGATGCAAAATACTCGTTTAGTATCTTCCCCATTTTCTGTGTCTCTACACAAAGGCCACCTTGCTGATCTTTGAGGGGCTATTTTCTCTTCCTAGTTACCCTTTTGTCCTTAATGAGTTTGTAAAAACCCTTTGGATTCTCCTTAATTCTATTTGCCAAAGCTATCTCATGTCCCCTTTTTGGCCTCCAGATTTCCCTCTTAAGTATACTCCTACTGCCTTTATACTCTTCTAAGGATTCACTCGATCTATCCTGTCTATACCTGACATATCCTTCCTCCTTTTTCTTAACCAAACCTTCAATTTCTTTAGTCATCCAGCATTCCCTATAATTAACAGCCTTCCCTTTCACCCTGACAGGAATATACTTTCTCTGGATTCTTGTTATCTCATTTCTGAAGGCTTCCCATTTTCAAGCTGTCCCTTTACCTGTGAAATGTGCCCCCAATCAGCTTTTGAAAGTTCTTGCCTAATACTGTCAAAATTGGCCTTTCTCCAATTTAGAACTTCAACTTTTAGATTTGGTCTATCCTTTTCCATCACTATTTTAAAACAAATAGAATTATGGTCGCTGGCCCCAAAGTGCTCCCCCACTGACACCTCAGTCACCTGCCCTGCCTTATTTCCCAAGAGTAGGTTCCTACATCCTGATCACTGACTGTGATGTCCTTGATAAATTACATTAGGTACCTGTTTGCCAGAACATTGAATTTATCCTCATCTTCAAAGCTACCCAATCTGCCACAATTGGATGGCATTGTCTCCAGTGCCCAGAAGTTAAAATTATTGTGAAAATGTGAAGTCCTTTGCTGAGGTTGAGGGTTTCAGTCTTATGACCTGAGTCAAAGATTTAAGTAAGAGTGTATTCAACATAAGAATCTAATATTACAAAAAATCACCTGAAGATCATCTGGCTCCATGTTTAAAGTCCAGCTGCACACCCTGCAGTCAGGTTTGATCCCTTGAACTGTGTGCCTGAGCCTCAACAGTCAGGGTGTGGCCCAGATAAAATCAGAGCTGATTGCTTACTTCATGGATGTGAACCTGGAAGTCTTGCTGGATGAGATGATGCAGAGGAAGGCATTCCTTTATCCAGCTGACCACCAAAGGAGGCTACACCATCAGACCAAGCCATCTTAGACACAGACTGCAGCCTAGGTCAGAGCTACATCCTGGGTGAAAGGGAGATCCAGCAGTGCAGGAGAAAGGTCAATGATCTTTTGGATGCCACAAAGGTAAGTGCCACCCTCCTCTCTCTGTTACCTCAAACTCACCCAATTTCTGACATTTCACACACATCTTACCAAGGTTTCTGGACTAATCTCATTTCCACTCAATGGCTCTCACCCACCTCATTCTCCCAAACTACTAACCATTCCTACCCTCTGCACATCTCACTCTCTATGGGGACACTTCACAACCTCTCCTGCTCCTGTTTCACCATTAACTGCTCTTCCATCCACCTGAACTATACTCAGTTCCTCTCACTGCAGAAAATAGTGGCTCACAACCAAGTGGAAAGGTCTGAACTTGTCAGGAGTGTTATGGACGTCAGGCTGTTCATCCCCCACCATGATAAAAATCAGTTCTTTGCCAGACATGAGCATCATCATTCATCTGGGAATGGAGGCACATCAATGGGCAATAGCACAATAAGCTTTGTTTTGCTGCGCTGCTCTTCCAATATTACCAGTACTAACTCATGACTATTCAGCACAAGCTTTTACTCCTTTCATTCCCTCTCTTATGCAGGCACTAATGGCACTCAGTGAATCTCCACTAAGAGGCCAGCACCGGAGACTGTCAGCTCACCCTCCCAATCCCTTCATGGAAGAGTGGACACATGAACTGTCCATTGTACATCTCCTAGCTTTCAATATCGTGAGCTTCCATGAACAGCTAACACACAGAATAAACATGTCCCTCAGAGATGCAGAGAATCATTACTGATTTTTTTCCTGTCACTTACAAGGTGAGTACAATTTTGGAATGATGGACGCCAGCCAGGTCACAGCACAATTCTTGCACTTTGCTTGTAGCCTCAATGTAGTCCACAGTAAAGTGCAACACCTTGGCTGCAGTTCTCAATGTTACAGTTCAAGGATCTGTGATGTTTCAGGATATCTGCAGGAGTCATTTGCTTGTGAGAGATAAACAATACTTGGGATACATGATGATGCTGCTCATCTCTCACCTGAGTGCAACTTAATTAGGGTTGTCTATTTTTTACAAAAGTGAAAGCTTGCTTACACTGACATTTCACCTGTGCCCCAGTAAGCTTGCTACTTCTTTTGTCTCCAGTACATCGAAATGTAATCCCAACACCCACAGCTTGGGTGGAGGGAGCTTGTTCAGTAGTTGGCCCTGTTTGCTTTTGAGGCTTGGGAAGTTATAGCCAAATGCCTTTGGACATAGACAACTCAAATCTACTGAGAGTCTCCCACCCACACGCAACATCATGCTTCTCAGCTTAGGAATCACAGGTAGGTCTGAGGGTTTGGGAGGGTGAGCTGACAGTCTCCAGTGCTGGCCTCTTAGTGGAGATTCACTGAGTGCCATTAGTGCCTGCATAAGAGAGGGAATGAAAAGAGTAAAAGCTTGTGCTGAATAGTCATGAGTTAGTACTGGTAATATTGGAAGAGCAGCGCAGCAAAACAAAGCTTATTGTGCTGTTGCCATTGATGTGCCTCCATTCCCAGATGAATGATGATGCTCATGTCTGGCAAAGAACTGATTTTTATCATGGTGGGGGATGAACAGCCTGACGTCCATAACACTCCTGACAAGTTCAGACCTTTCCACTTGGTTGTGAGCCACTATTTTCTGCAGTGAGAGGAACTGAGTATAGTTCAGGTGGATGGAAGAGCAGTTAATGGTGAAACAGGAGCAGGAGAGGTTGTGAAGTGTCCCCACAGAGAGTGGGATGTGCAGAGGGTAGGAATGGTTAGTAGTTTGGGAGAATGAGGTGGGTGAGAGCCATTGAGTGGAAATGAGATTAGTCTAGAAACCTTGGTAAGATGTGTGTGAAATGTCAGAAATTGGGTGAGTTTGAGGTAACAGAGAGAGGAGGGTGGCACTTACCTTTGTGGCATCCAAAAGATCATTGACCTTTCTCCTGCACTGCTGGATCTCCCTTTCACCCAGGATGTAGCCCTGACCTAGGCTGCAGTCTGTGTCTAAGATGGCTTGGTCTGATGGTGTAGCCTCCTTTGGTGGTCAGCTGGATAAAATAATGCCTTCCTCTGCATCATCTCATCCAGCAAGACTTCCAGGTTCACATCCATGAAGTAAGCAATCAGCTCTGATTTTATCTGGACCACACCCTGACTGTTGAGGCTCAGGCACACAGTTCAAGGGATCAAACCTGACTGCAGGGTATGCAGCTGGACTTTAAACATGGAGCCAGATGATCTTCAGGTGATTTTTTTGTAATATTAGATTCTTATGTTGAATACGCTCTTACTTAAATCTTTGATTCAGGTCAAAGGACTGAAACCCTCAACCTCAGCAAAGGACTTCACATTTTCACAATAATTTTAACTTCTGGGCACTGGAGACAATGCCATCCAATTGTGGCAGATTGGGTAGCTTTGAAGATGAGGATAAATTCAATGTTCTGGCAAACAGGTACCTAATGTGATCAAGGACATCACAGTCAGTGATCAGGATGTAGGAACCTACTCTTGGGAAATAAGACAGGGCAGGTGCTCAGTGGGGGAGCACATTGGAGCCAGCGACCATAATTCTATTTGTTTTAAAATAGCGATGGAAAAGGATAAACCAGATCTAAAACTCAAAGTTCTAAATTGGAGAAAGGCCAATTTTGACGGTATTCGGCAAGAACTTTCGAAAGCTGATTGAAGGCAGATGTTCGCAGGTAAAGGGACAGCTGGAAAATGGAAAGCCTTCAGAAATGAGATAACAAGAATCCAGAGAAAGTATATTCCTGTCAGGGTGAAAGGAAAGGCTGGTAGGTATAGGGAATGCTGGATGACTAAAGAAATTGAAGGTTTGATTAAGAAAAAGAAGGAAGTATATGTCAGATATAGACAAGATAGATCGAGTGAATCCTTAGAAGAGTATAAAGGCAGTAGGAGTATACTTAAGGGGGAAATCAGGAGGGCAAAATGGGGTCATGAGATAGCTTTGGCAAATAGAATTAAGGAGAATCCAAAGGCTTTTTGCAAACATATTAAGGACAAAATGATAACTAGAGAGAAAATAGGGCCCCTCAAAGATCAGCAAGGTGGTCTTTGTGTAGAGATGCAGAAAATGGGGGAGATACTAAATGAATATTTTGCATCAGTATTTACTGTGGAAAAGGATATGGAATATACAGACTGTCGGGAAATAGATGGTGACATCTTGCAAAATGTCCAGATTACAGAGGAGGAAGTGCTGGATGTCTTGAAACGGTTACAGATGGATAAATCCCCAGGACCTGATCAGGTGTACCCTAGAACTCCGTGGGATGCTAGAGAAGTGATTGCTGGGTCTCTTGCTGAGATATATGTATCATCGATAGTCACAGGTGAAGTGCCGGAAGACTGGAGGTTGGCAAATGTAATGCCACTGTTTAAGAAGGGCAGTAAAGACAAGCTAGGGAACTATAAACCAGTGAGGTTGACCTCAGTGGTGGGCAAGTTGTTGGAGGGAATCCTGAGGGACAGGATGTACATATATTTGGAAAGGCAAGGATTGATTCGGGATAATCAATATGGCTTTGTGCGTGGGAAATCATGTCTCACAAACCTGATTGTGTTTTTTGAAGAAGTAACAAAGAAGATTGATGAGGGCAGAGCGGTAGATGTGATCTATATGGACTTCAGTAAGACGTTCGACAAGGTTCCCCATTGGAGACTGATTAGCAAGGTTAGATCTCATGGAATACAGGGAGAACTAGCCATTTGGATACAGAACTGGCTCAAAGGTAGAAGACAGGGGGTGTTGGTGGAGGGTTGTTTTTCCGACTGGAGGCCTGTGACCAGTGGAGTGCCACAAGGATCGGTGCTGGGCCCTCTACTTTTTGTCATTTACATAAATGATTTGGATGCGAGCATAAGAGGTACAGTTAGTAAGTTTGCAGATGACACCAAAATTGGAGATGTAGTGGACAATGAAGAGGGTTACCTCAGATTACAAAAGGATCTGGACCAGATGGGCCAATGGGCTGAGAAGTGGCAGATGGAGTTTAATTCAAATAAATGCGAGGTGCTGCATTTTGGGAAAGTAAATCTTAGCAGGACTTATACACTTAATGGTAAGGTCCTAGTATTGCTGAACAAAGAGACCTTGGAGTGCAGGTTCATAGCTCCTTGAAAGTGGAGTCGCAGGTAGATAGGATAGTGAAGAATGCGTTTTGGTATGCTTTCCTTTATTGGTCAGAGTATTAAGTACAGGAGTTGGGAGGTCATGTTGCAACTGTACAGGACATTGGTTAGACCACTGTTGGAATATTGTGCGCAATTCTGGTCTCCTTCCTATCGGAAAGATGTTGTGAAACTTGAAAGGGTTCAGAAAAGATTTACAAGGATGTTGCCAGGGTTGGAGGATTTGAGCTACAGGGAGAGGCTGAACAGGCTGGGGCTGTTTTCCTTGGAGCGTCGGAGGCTGAGGGGTGACCTTATAGAGGTTTACAAAATTATGAGGGGCATGGATGGGATAAATAGACAAAGTCTTTTCCCTGGGGTCCGGGAGTCCAGAACAAGAGGGCATAGGTTTAGGGTGAGAGGGGAAAGATATAAAAGAGACCTAAGGGGCAACTTTTTCACGCAGCGGGTGGTCCGTGTATGAAATGAGCTGCCAGAGGATGTGGTGGAGGCTGGTACAATTCCAACATTTAAGAGGCATTTGGTTGGGTATATGAATAGGAAGGGTTTGGAGGGATATGGGCCGGGTGCTGGCAGGTGGGACTAGATTAGATTGGGATATCTAGTCGGCATGGACAGATTGGACCAAAAGGTCTGTTTCCATGCTGTACATCTCTATGACTCTATGACTCTATGTGTAATTGTTTTCTGTTTCACCTACATCCAGGTTATTGCACCTTTTTGACTCCAATTTTTTTTTTGGTGATGGTAATAATCCAGTGTGTGAATCTCTATCTGTGATGCATTCTCTTGTGTTTGTGATATAGGAACTTCAGATATCGCTATTAAGTGTTTTATTCTCATTACAGCTACTTAGCTGATATATCAAAGAGGCAATTAGTGCACACAATATAATGGTCTTGATTACTTGAGTCCATAATTTTAAATGCACATTCTTGGACAATGAATGAGCCAATTATGTAAATTGAAGTCGAATGGATGGAATTACTGAATCAGTGGAAGGATGATTTCTGCCCTCTTGTAGCACACTTGTAGAGTCCCTACCCCTGAACCGAGAGGCCCAGATTCAAGTATCACCTGTTCTAGAGGTGAGTGTAATAACATCTCTGAATGAGTTAATTAGAAAATTGGGTTAATTTTAAAAAAAGGGAAAAAAAAGGTGGCTACTGCAAGTGACCATAGTACAGCCTCCTCAGACAACCAAGGATTCCTCAGTATAATGTAACCCATAGGCTTTGTTCCCTGTACATACATTAAATAATACTTTGTTTATCCTTAATTTCCATTCCTGTTTGTATTGACTCAATGTCAATGGAATACAGAATCTATGCTTCATGATCTTCAGGTTGTCCATTTACTCAAATCTCATCTTGCACAGATGATGTCCACATTCAATGAAAAATAAAAAAAAACCCACTAAAGGTGAAAGATAAGAGTGGACAGTAAGTGTGGAAATTGCAAAGGCATTCTTCATAATCTTCGAATTCTACTTAGGTACTGGAGTAATGTCAGATAACTGGAGAATTGCAAATATCACGGCATGATGGCTCAGTGGTTAGCACTGCTACCTCACAGATCCAGGTTCGATTCCAGCCTTGGGCACTGTGCACATTCTCCCCGTGTCTGTGTGGGTTTCCTTCGAGTGCTCCGGTTTCCTCCCACAGTCCAAAGATGTGCAGGTCACGTGAATTGGCCATTCTAACACTATGGACAATTAGTCAGAGGGAGGTGGGTTACACTTCAAAGGGTCGATGTGGACTTATTGGGCCAAAGGGCCTGTTTCCACACTGTAGGAAATCTAATCTAATTCCAAAGTATAAAGATATCAGTTGGTTTAACTTTGGTGGCATGAGCACTATTAAAAATAAAATCCAAGACAGAAGTAACATTTACTTAAACAAATGTTGAAGAATTTATGAAAGGACAAATTTTGGCTAATTATTTTGAGGTTTTGAGGCTTTTAGTTTTGTTTAATGAGGGTTATGTTGTTGATGTATCGTAGATGAGTTTACAAAGGCATTTGATAAGGTCCACATAAACCGGCTTGTCAGCAAATTTGCAGCCTACAGAGTAAAAGGGAAAGTGGCATCATGAATGTGGAATTGATGAGTGGAAGGGTAATTGTCCCGGGTACGTATATAGAGAGTAGTCATGAATAGTCGTTTATTGGACTGGATTTGGTGTATAGTGGGGTTCTGTGGTGGTCAATACTAGGACCACAGCTCTTCTAGATATTTATTAATGACCTAAACACAGGTGTACAAGGCATAATTGTCAAATTTTTAGATGACACAAAATATGGAATTTTTAAAATGCACTTGTGGGACTTGGGCATCACTGGCTAGCCAGTATTGATTGCCTGTCCCTATTTGCCCTTGAGAAATGGTGGTGAGCTGCCTTCTTGAATCGCTGCTGTCCACTTGCTGTGTGTTGACCCACAATGCTGGTAATGAGGGATTTCAACAGCTTCCACTTTCCAATATCCATGGAGGTAAGAGGATAAGAGATTCACCTGCTGATAGGCTGGATGCAGATCTGTCAGGATTTGTTGATTGTGAAGAGAATAGTGACAAATATCATGAATTCAAACACTGTTTGATGGAATGGGAAGACAAGTGAAGAAGATGGTGGAATTTAATATTGGAGATCCATTGGAAAGTCAAACAGTTTCTTCTGTTTTGGAGGCGTACCTGAATTGACTGCATCTTAACAGGTCAGTAAAAGTAGTGGAAAACCCTAGTGGTATCTGCTGAGGTAATGTTGCAGAGACTTCACTAGAAATCATCATTAGATCCTATGACTCAGGATTGAATGCAAGATAGACATTGCAGGGAGAGGATTGCAGAAGGAGGTGCATTGGAGGTATTGGAGGTAAGGGTAGGAGATGGATTTCAAAAGCTTCCACTTTCTGATATCCATGGAGGCAAGAGGATAAGAGACTCACCTGCTGATAGGCTGGATGGAGATGTGTCAGGATTTGTCGACAGCCTTCGGGAGGCACAAGCAATCCCATTTAATGCTTAAGCCACTGCTGGATTGAATTGCAGTGGTTTGGAGATAATTAACATCTCACTGGGCCACTTCCTGCCTCTGTCTTAATCGCAGGATGTTTTCCTGCCAGCAGGCCACTGCTATATGACTGTGTTTTGAACAGAAATTGTGGGTGCTGCGTGCAACCTAAGTCATTGGCCCTGTCCCTGATTCCTGAACCCTGACCTAAGCATAATGGGCCCTGTCCCTGACCTGAGCATAGCAGGCCTCTAGAGCCCAAGGCCATGGTTATTTTGTCCTGATGTACACCCACTCTGTCATGGCCTTTGCATGCTCTATCTTCTATGGTCCTGTAGGTCCAGCCTTCATGTTTCCCAATGGGATAATTTGCTATTTAGTGCTGAGAAATGTGAAATATTTTGGTAAGAGAAAGGAAGAAAGGAAAAATAAAATAAAGGATGCAATTTCAGACAGGGGGCCTTCAAATAATTGAAAATCGTAGATTGAGAACATGATCAATAAGGCGTAGGGGATACATAAACATGGTTCCAGAAATTTGAACTATAGTTAAATGGATAACTTGGAAAAGCTAGGACTGCTCTCTTCAGAGAAGGTTGAGGGAATACTTTATAGAAGTGTTCAAAATCATGAGGAGTCTGGACAGAATATATAGAGAGAAAGGGGTGGCATGGTGGTTAGCACTGCTGCCTCACAGTGCCAGGGACCTGGGTTCAATTCTAGCCTCAGGTGATGTCTGTATGGAGTTTACACGTTCTCCCCATGTTAGCATGGGTTTCCTCCAGGTGCTCTGGTTTTGTCCCACATTCCAAAAGATGTGCAGGTTAGGTGAACTGGCCATGCTAAATTGCCCATAGTGTTGGTGCATTAGTCAGGGGTAAATGTAGAGAAATGAGTCTGGGTGGGTTACTCTTTGGAGAGTCAGTATGGACATGTTGGGCTGAACAGCCTGTTTCCATCCTGTAGGGAATCTAATCAAAATTGTTACACTGGCAGAGTGGTTGAGAAACAGAAAACAGCAATTTAAATTGATTTACAGAAAATCCAGAAGTAATGTGAGGAAAACCAGTTTTGCATTGTTAGTCTTTACAGTCTGAGTTATACAGCCTGAGACTGGTAAGGGAAGATTCAATTATATTTTTCAAAAGAAAATTGATAATGATATGGAAAGGTAAGGTTTTCAGGGCTATTTGGAAACGGTGAAGATGAAGGGACTAGCTGACTTGTTTGTGTAAAAAACTGGAGAGATACAATGGATCAAATGGCCTTCTGAAATTCTGTATCAGTTTATGATTCTTTCATCCCCCTTCAGAATTCTGACTATAAGTGATCCACTAAGTGAAGTTGTAAGGAAGTCAGCAAGCTAAATTTTACAAAAACAGCTTTCGTACACTCAAAGGTGCAGGAATATTTCAGCGGACCCTACAAGGAGATGTATAAGACCATAAGACCATAAGAAATAGGAGCGGAAGTAAGGCCAGTCAGCCCATTGAATCCACTTGGCTATTCAATTATGGCTGCTGGGCATTTCAACCCGCACTCTCCCTGTATTCCTTAATTCCTTGCACGATTAAGAATTTATCAATCTCTGCCTTGAAGACATTTAATGTCCTGGCCTCCACTACGCTCCGTGGCAATGAATTCCACAGGCCCACCACTCTCTGGCTGAAGAAATGTCTCCTCATTTCTGTTCTAAATTGACCTCCTCTAATTCTAAGGCTGTGCCCATGGGTCCTAGTATCCCCACCTGACAGAAACAATTTCTCAGCATTCACTCTTTCTAAACCATGCATTATCTTGTAAGTTTCTATTAGATCTCCCCTCAATCTCTAAACTCTAATGAATACAATCTCAGGATCCTCAGCCGTTCATCGTATGTTAGGCTTACCATTCCAGGGATCATTCATGTGAATCTCTGCTGGACTTGCTCCAGTGCCAGTTTGTCCTTCCTGAGGTGTGGGGCACAAAACTGGACACAGTATTCTAAATGGGGCGTAGCCAGAGCTTTATAAAGTCTCAGTAGCACATCACTAGTTTTACATTCCAACCCTCTTGAGATAAATGGCAACATTACATTTGCTTTCTTAACCACGGACTCAACCTGAAAGTTAACCTTTAGAGAATACTATACTAGCACTCCGAGATCCCTTTGTACTTTGGCTTTATGAATTTTCACCGTTTAGAAAAAGAACCATTTATCCAGGTTCTCAGAACTTTTATCCAGAAATCTCAGACATTTGCATCCACAGGTTTCTCCACCACTTACTTTTTTTATTAGCTATAAGGCTCTCACAATAAAACTCTCCAACATCTACCGGTCCCCAGTCATCTATTTCTGATGCTGGTGGGAGGTTGCTGTTTATTGGTTTTCTTGAATGGTCAACTACATTTTTCCCCAGATAGGATGAACAGCTGACCAGATGTATTCAGTGATTGATACCTTTCAGGCCTCTGACTGCCCTCCAGGGCAGGAATGTCACTGTTCTCCACCTTCCTGCTGAGAGTTCAGATCAGTGCCAATGTCTTTCATTTGTGATCACTTGAAAAGTGATAGGAGAATGAAAGGTTGGTTCCTCTTTACATTTACCTGTAGTAAGAAGATTTCAATAATATAATATACCCGTATAATAAAATACACACTCTATATTATAAGTTTCACAGTAAGACAATCTTTCACTTGCAATTTTCCAGATTGTAGCTTCCAAACCTAGAGCAAATTTTTGATTTTCTGTGTTCTTAGTTTCAAATTAATAATAAAGAATTCTCACACTGTGACCAAAATAAAATATATTAGATACTAGAAATTGAAAATAAAAACAGAAAATGTTGCAAATATCCTGTTACATGCCTGCAACCTCTGGAGAAATGGAGTCAGTGGTTCAGCTTGATGAGTTTTCATCAGAATGAACTGGAAAAAGATCCACACACCTGTAATGTTGCTGTTGCAATCCTAATGTAATTAAATTAATATTCAAGTTGAGAGGGAGAAAAGTGGGTCCAAGACTAGTATTTTAAACTTAAATCAGGGCATATAAGGTATGAAGGCCGAGTTAGCTAATGTGAACTGGCAAATTAGGCTAAGAGATATCTCAATACGGATGCAGTGATCGATATTTAAACAGATATTTCAGAATATACACAATAGATGCATCTCAAAGAGAAATAAAAATTTGAAGGAAAGGACCAACCATCCATGTTCAACTAAAAAAAAAATCCAACTTTAAGAAAAAGCATATTAATTGCACAAAGATGGCAGATCAGAAGATTGGATAGAATGCAGGAAAAAACTGCAAAGAATAACTAAAAGATTAATTGAGAGATAAAAGTTAGAGTACTAGAAACAGCTAACTGGAAATATAAAAATAAACATTAAGATTTTCCATAGATGCTTAAAATAAAATGAATTTACAAAGTGAATGGTAGTGTTGTAAAAGCTGGTTCTAGGAATTAATAATGGAAAGTTTTGAGATGGCCAATGAATTGGATGAATATTTTACACTAGTCTACACTGGAGAGGATATAAGTAATATCTCAGAAATAGCTATAAATAAGGAAAAGGCAGGGAGGCAGGAATTCAAGAAAATTACAATCGCCAGGCAAGTAGTACTGAGTCAGTTGTTGGAGCTGTGGGCTGAGAAGTCCATGTGCCCTAATGGATTTTAGGGTCTGAAAAGAAGTGACAAGAGACAGGTGATGAAATGGTTTTAATTTACCAAAACACTTTTGATTCAGAAAAGGTTCCATTAGATTGGAAAATAGCAAGTGTAACTCCTTTTTTCAAAAACAAAAGGAAACAGAATTCAGGAACTACTGGCCAGTTAGCTTAACATCTTTCATAGGAAAATATTTGAACCTATTAATAAAGACATTATAACAGGACACAGAGAAAAGAAAAAAAAGGTAATTAGGCAGAGCCAACATAATTTTCTAAAGGAAAACTCATATATAATCAATTCATTGGAATTCTTTGGAGAAGTAACACGTGTTGTGGATAAGGGGGAACACATGGATGTACTGTATGTTTTTTATGCCTCAGAAGGCATTTGAAAAGATGCCACATCAAAGGTCATTGCTGAAAATAAAAGCTTATAGAGTAGGCAGTAACATAGTGGCATGTATAGAAGATTGGCTATCTAACAGGTCACAGAGAAAGCATGAATGATCTTCTTCTGCTTAGCAGAATATAACGAGTCATGTGTTACTCTCATCAGTATTGGGATCTCAACTTTTTGCAATTTGTACAAATTGATGAAAATACTGAAGAAATGGTACTAAATTTAATGATGCCACAAAATAGGTAGGAAAGTAAGTCATGATGATGACACAAGGAGGCTAGAAAGAGATATAGATAAGTGAATGGACAAAGAGGGGCAAATGGAGGAAAGCGTAGGAAAATCTGAAATTTTGTTCATTTTGGCAGGAGAAGAAGCATGTAAATGATGAAAGATTACAGAACTCTGAGGTGCAGAGTGGCCTGGGTATCTTAGTGCATTAATCACAAAAAATGTTATTAAATAGGTACAGAAAGTAATGAGGAAAGCAAATAAAATGTTTTTGTTTATTGCAAGGGGAATTGAATGTAACTACAACAAAGTTATGTTATAGGGCATTGATGAGACCACATCTAGAGCACTGTCAACAATTTTAGTTTTAAGGAAGGTTTTAAATTTAAGGAAGTAGGTCAGGAATGGTTTACTGGGTGAATACCTGCAGTGAGCATTTTATATTAGAAAGGTTTGGAAATATTACGCTTGCATTTGTTGGAATTTAGGGAAGTAAGATGCTATTTGATTGAAACATAAGATCATGAGGGACCTTGACAGGGTGGATGTGGAAATGATATTTCCTATTTTGCGAGAATCTAGGGAACTAATTTTAAAGACATCTATTATTAAAGACAATTAGGGGCATTAAAAATAAGATGTAATGCATTTGAAATGAGTAGAGGCAATTTCTTTTCTCTCAGATGGTCATAAAACTTTGAACTCTCTTGCTGGAATGGTGATGGAAACAGAGCCCTTGAATAATTTTAAGGCAAAGGAGGATAGATTCTTGATAAGCAAAGGCGTGATAGATTACCGGGGGTAGGCGGGAACGTATGATAATCAAATCAATCATGATCTTATTGAGTGGCAGAGCAGCTTCGAGTGGCTGTGTGGCCTCCTCCTGCTGATAATGTCTGCGTATATTTGCATATATGTTCTTGCATAATCAGCAACAGCATGTATTTTATACACAAGTCATACACATGCTGTGCTACATTGTATAATATTCTGGAGAGAGAGGGAACTGAAGTAGTAATAGCCCAATGACATAAGAGACAGTAAATGTCTTTAAAAGACATTTGGTATGCTGAATTTCTAATGTGAATTATGGTTTATTTTATGATACCTCTATGTGGCTGGCAGTAGCTTTATATTTGAATATACTTGGCAAACACAAAGAAATGCTAATCCTCTCAATAAATCAGAAGTGCCAAAAACTATACTTACATGCACACCACAATCTAATTACAGTATTTATATCAATTTTGAGCATCTTTACTATCAGCTCCTTCCTATAAAAAGTGCAGATGACGTGATTTTATTTCAATCAAATTTCACTGTATGGTATATGCAATGAAACCAAAACTCTAATTTTACACAAATACTCCAAATCCCAGTATAATTGCAAACTTACACTTCTGTTCAAACAGCTTTTACAAACTGACAGCATTAAATCCTTCTTTTGTAACTGAAGCTGTGCAGACAATGGACAATGCAGGAGTTGCAATTATGGGAGCAGGATGGAAGCAATACTCCATCCAGGAGATACTTTGCAATTCCCACTCACAATAGAGTCTCATTGGAGATAATTACTGATTACAGGATCAGTTGTAAAGTTCAGTAAATCCAAAATATGTCATTAAAACAGAACTAGTAACAACCACATTAGAAAAGACAATAATCTAATTTAATCATGTGTGTGCATTTGCTCTTTATTTGCAACCTATTGCTATTCCTTATTTCATTTTCACATGGGCATTTGCATCAGAGATAGAGCTTCCCTTCCCAAACCTCTGGCAACTGAGGCCAAATGAGGCATGTGAGTGGGGTTAGGTTAACTTAGGCTGGTGGTCAAAAGAAGGATCATCGTGATACCACTTAGCAATTTGAGGAATCAGACATTTTATTAATTTTCAGTTTTCTTTTCAATTTCTTGCTGCAATTTAAAAAGAAGTATGGTAAATTTCTGCTGTGTGTTACTGGAGCAGCTGATTTGAGACCTCAAAACTGCTCTGCATCTGCAACTCCAGCAGAGTACATGTTGAATGTTACACCAGATTGTTATTGTGAACGCTGCAAAAATGCTGAATGATTCATGTACTTTCATTTTGCTATTCACAAATAGCAGCATGACTAAAGTACTATTTATTTATGTTTGTTGTGTAAGATTGCATTCACATTTGTATTTAATAAATTATGTTTCCATTTTCAAATTATAACTGAAATTCTTCAGAGTGCAGTGAGACCCAGATTTTCTCGGCTTCCCTTGATTTGTATTCGGACCTCTCTCCCATCACTGCTTACCAGAATGAATTACCCACAGAACTTTTTTTCTGTCAAAATTCAATAATTTTCAGTTATGGCAATAAGTTTTATGCAACTGGCTTACCCAATGGAATATGTGCAGTTAGAGGTATGTCAAATGTTAGATATATTCACTAATGAAAACTAATTACAGTTAAAGTGCACAGCTTTCCATTATGAGAATACATTGCAGATTCGGAATTTAGTGTGCTTTGGATGAAGGAGATTGGTCAAGAAGCATAAAATCCCAGAGAGATCTTCAACTAATTGCGGAAAGTGTCTGATGCTCATGGTGCCTAATGTCAAACTCTTTTTTGAACAGGCATTCTGAGAAGCGATTTAGACATACATTAAACTATAGTTGCTAGGAACCTATGATGAAAGGGCAGTGTTCTATAATGAAATATCAAGCTTTGTTTTGATCATAAGATCATTCCACCCAATTGTGGTCATCTTGGTTTACATCCAGAATGACTTTACAGTTTTCTAATTGATTCTTAAATTGTTTGAGAGAAAAAGAGATCATATCTGATAGTGGACATGCCCTCTGAGGAATATTGTACACCACTTTTACTGTTACAAAGACGATCAATGCCCCTATTCCTTGACCAAATAAGAGCCCACGTAGCAGTTGGGTTTATGTTGAGTGCCAGCAGAGGGCGATCTTAGGGTATCCTCTGTTCACAGTTTGGCAGACGAGACAAGACCAAGGAGAAATTTAACAAAAGGGAAAATTATTTCAAGTCTGAGCTCTAGGAATCTATAGCATATGAATAGCAGAATTTGGATCAGCTGGAATTATGGATGACAGAAGATGAGAGGTTGATAATGACAGACTTAAGTCTGGAGGCAGAAAATGAACTGAAGATACTTTAGAATTATTCAGTGCTTGGACAGATGTTAGATATTATGAGCGAAGAGACTAATACTTACCTAAGTATTCTGAACTGTAATGTGAATACATAAAGGGAATGCTACTGTTTCTTTTTTATCAACTGCGTGCCCAACAAATTACATAGAACTGCAAACTGACCGAAGTCTATGCAAAATGTATATTTTGTTTAACAAACCGGTATCTTCCTGGAATGAGTTAATGTGTGACCAATGGAGCAGACTCTGCAATACAAATGAAATGTGGAAGATTCCCAAAAGTGTGCAAAGTAAAAAATGGGAAGTGGAAAGGTTAAAAGTTTTAAACCTCACTTCAAACCTGACTATTTCTACTTGTAATGAAGACAGGATGAAGAACAAGTGACTAATCACAGGAGGCAGGTTATTCATTAATATCTTTTAAGGAGGTAATGTGTTTTGATTTTATATGGTTTATTTTTATCACTGTTGTTTAGGTTTCACAATTTTTAGCAATCCTAAGAAGGCTAAAAGGAGGTGAGAAGGACAAAATATATATTAGAAGAATTTTTAAAAGTTTACTTCCCATAGCCCTGCCTGATCATCCTCCATTATCATGCCCAACCTTTCTGCAATCCCCCAAACTTCCCATGATCATACCTGACACCTCTGAATTATGCTCTTTTTATGTGGCTCCACCCACCACAGTTTTTGCCAAAGTCACAACACCGCTGCTAAGCCTACTTCCAGCCTTTTCCCAAGTTTTCCTTGTCAGACGGGCAATCAGACTTGCCATCCAGTCTAGCTGTCAAGGTTGGAAACATGAGCATCGGAATATTGGATGAAGCATGAAATGAAAATCTGCTCTTTTGGGTTTCCCAACTTTGTCCCAACCTCCCCCAACATTGAAATCCCGCCCTAGGAAATATAAAAGTCACAGAATCTAACAATGTCTTCCTAAATTTAACACTAATTGTGTATCTGAGGTACTAAAAATCTGTCGGACTGTAATAATTCATTGCAGAATTATATTGTAGAACCACTTGCACCGCTATTGTTTTAACAGTATAATTTGATTCCCATACTGCCAAAACTGCTCATTTTACAGTACAGGACAACTTTAACAGCTATGGATAACTGTTTAGGTGAGACCAACATTTTCACAATTTGTCCATATTAATAAATTCAATTTAAACCAGCAATGCATTATGCAACAATGCATACATTTGATAACTTTGCAAGTCTAGCTGGATTTTTTTCTAATGTTAGTACAAGGTATGCAGAGACCCACAATGGGAGAATGTTATGAGTTTGGCCTTCCACTGTCAGATCTAGTAGAATTGACACCATATGATTTAAGCCATAGCAGTGACTGTTTAATTTTGTCATTGCCCCACTCAGTGGCACTTCACAATATTTATTGAATGTAAATCTTTTTACATTCAGTTTAACAAAGGTCAGATTTCTTATTTTCAAACATTCCATTTGATAGATTGCTCATGTTGGAACCTACACTGTAATTAGAGTGCCAGTCTAATATAGAACCAGTGTACACTGGCTAATTAAACAGTAAGATGGAGGCTTTCAACTTCACTAACATTAACTTATATTCCAACATTTTTTAACAGATTCAAACATTCTATGTCAATTTATCAAGGTTTCAAAATTGGCCATTTTACACTTAAATATTAAATGCAAGTAACCAATTGATAGAAGTATATAAAATTACAAAGATATGGATAGGGTGGACAGGAGTCTCTTTCCCAGTGTGGAAATGTCAAATAATAGTGGGTATAGAGTCATATAGTTATACAGTACGGAAACAGACCATTTGGTCCAACCAGTCCATGCTGACCATAATCCCAAACTAAACTAATCCCGCCTGCCTACACTTAGCCCATATCCCTCTGAATATTTCTTATTCATATACTTATCTAAATGTCTCTAAAGCATTGTAACTGTACCTTCAACCATCATTTCCCCTGGAAGTTCATTTCACATACGAACCACTGTCTTTGTAAAAAAAAATCCCTTGTGTCTTTTTTTTCAAATTGTTCTTCTCTCGCCTTAAAAGTATGCCCTCTAGTCTTGAAATCCCCCACCTAAGGGAAAAGACACCTGCCATTCACTTATCTATAACTGTCATAATTTTATAAACCTCCATGTACGTTTAAGTTTAGAAGGGGGAAAGTTTAAAGGAGATGTGCAAGGGGAGTTTTTATATGCACAAAATAGTAGGTGCCTGGAATACACTTACAGGTAGTAAGAACAGTAAAATCTTTCCCATCTACCTTCTGCCAACCGCTCCAGCTCCCATTTATCTCTCAGCCCCAACCCACAAGCTCATTTCTGATGAAGGGCTTATGCCCAAAACGTTGATTCTCCTGCTCCTCGGATGCTGCCTGACCTATTGTGCTTTTCCAGTGCCACACTGTCGACTCTGATCTCCAGCATCTGTAGTCCTCACTTTCTCCCAGGTAGTAAAAGCAGGTATGATATCAATGTTTATGAGGCATTTCAACAGACGCATTAACAGGCAGAGAATAGAGGGATATGGACCTTGTGCGGGCATTTAGAATTAGTTTAGAATAGCATTATAGTTGGCAGAGACATGGTGGGCTGAAGAGCCTGTTCCCGTACTGTACTGTTCTATGTTCTAATTATGCTTGCATGTAAATAAGTATGAAACTTCATCATTACATCAAAAAAATGCAACTATTTTATAGATATTTTATGTTAAGCAGCTTGAATATTATTTAAAAAGCATTTTTGTAACACTCCTAAACTATTTTGAGTTGTTAGCATTCAAACCTATAAAGCTTGAGTTGCTCCCTTGAACTGTTTATTTGACAAATTCAGGAATGAAACACTTTGTATTTAAAAGCAACTGGATTGAAGCTATCTACTTCTATTGCGAAGAACAAATACTTTGCCATTATAAAACTCCCAGACAGAAAGATCAATTTATCATGTGACTAGCCTCATGCATAATACTTTAGGAATAACAAGCAAGGTGCACTATATGGTGTCTACTACTGGTGTCTAACACCAAGCATTCATGCTGTACCACTGGTCGAGGCTAGAAACTAAGAAGTGTTGGACAGATAGTATAGGCTGAAACATTTATTAAGGTAGAGTGTACAAGCTTATGGCAAAGTGTTACATGGGGGATTTATTGCAAAGTTGATAGTTTTAGATTAGATTAGATTAGATTAGATTACTTACAGTGTGGAAACAGGCCCTTCGGCCCAACAAGTCCACACCGACCCGCCGAAGCGTATACCACCCAGACCCATACTCCTACATTTACCCCTTCACCTAACACTGTGGACAATTTAGCATGGTCAATTCACCTAACCCGCACATTTTTGGATTGTGGGAGGAAACCGGAGCACCCGGAGGAAACCCATCCAGACACGGGGAGAATGTGCAAACTCCACACAGAGAGTCGCCTGAGGCGGGAATTGAACCCGGGTCTCTGGCGCTGTGAGGCAGCAGTGCTAACCACTGTGCCACCGTGTCGTAGATAGTCTATAGGATTAAAAGAGACAGTCCCTATACCTGATTGCTACAACTGAGTGGTTTGCTCGGCCATGTCAGAGGACTGTGAAAAGTCAAGTACATTCCTGTAAATCTATAGTCACATGTAGACCAGACCAGGTGAAGATAGAGATTTCCTTCCCTAAAAGATATTAGTGAACCATTTGGGCTTGCTGACAAGAGTAGTTTCAATTCCACTAGCCACTGCACTGGGACTTGAACCCTCTCGCTGAGAACATTACAGAGGGTCTCCAGTGCTATTATTGCCAATGCTTCCCTGTCATATCAACTGGAAGCATGTAAACATATGTAATTTATCTCTGCATTTGTTGCTCATCACTAGCTGGTGGTGAGCTGCCTTTCTGAATTGCTCCCATCTATGGTTTTAAGGACCTACAATATCCTTGGGGAGAGAATTCCAAGGTCTGATCCAATGACACTGAAGGAATGGGGGAATATATTTCCAAGTCAAGATGTTGAGTAGCTTGGAAGGGATCTTGCAAGTGTTGGTGTTCCCATGTATCTGCTGCCCTGTCCTTCTAGACGGTAGTGGTTGTGAGTTGAGGGGGTGCAGTCTAAAGATTTTCCACTGATGAATTTTCACAGTGCATCTTGATGATGGTAAGTACTGCTGCAAGTGAAGGTCAGGGTGGTGGAAGCATTGGATATTTGTGAATGTAGTGCCAAACAGGTGGACTGCTTTGTCCTGGATGCTAACAAGCTTCTGAGAGCTGTTGAAGCTGCAATCATCCAGGCCTGTAGTGGGGTGGTGGGAGTAATCCATCACATTCAGGACTTGAGCCTTGTAAATGGTGGAAATGCTTTGGGGAGTCAGGAGGTGAATTATCTACTGCAGGATTTATAGGCACTGACCTACCCTAGTAGCCTTATTATTTGTATCGATATTTCAGTTCAATTTCTAGTCAATAGCCAATATAATGATAGTGAGGGATTCAGCAATAGTGATGCCATTGACTATCAAGGGATAGTGGTTAGATTCTCTCTTATTGGAGGTTGTTATTGCCTGGCATCATGGGGTGTGAGTTAGTTGCCACCTTTCAGCCCAAGCCTAGATGTTATCCAGACCTTGTTGCATTTAGACATGGACTGCTTCAATATCTGAGGAGTTGTGAATGGTGCTAAGCAATGTGCAATCATCAGCCAACATCCTAACTTCTGGTCTTATGATGATGGAGGGAAGGTTTTTGATGAAGCAGCTGAAGATATTTGGGCCTAAGAGGAACCCCTGCAGAGATGTCCTGGAGCTGAGATGACTGACCTCCAACAACTACAACCATTTTCCTGTCTACCAGGGATGACTCCAACCAGCAAAGAGTTTTCCTCCTGATTCCTGTTGATTCCAGATTTGCAAGGGCTACTTGATCCCACATTTGATCAAATGTGGCCTTGACGTCATGGGCTGTTACTTTCACCTCACCTCTGGAATTCAGCTCATTTGTCTTTTACAAGGCTATAATGAGATTAGTGGCACTGCTGGAACCCAAACTGGGCATCAGTGAGCAGATTGTTGCTAAACAATGCTGCTTGATCACACTGTTGATGGTACTTTCCATCATCTTACTGATGAACAAGAGTAGACCGATGGAGTGCTAATTTGCTGGTTGGATTTGCCTTTTGCCTCAAGGATACAGCTGGGCAATTTTGCATGTTGTCCAGTAGATGTTGATGTTGTAGCTGTACTGTACTGTCATGGCTAGGGGTATAGCATGTTCTGGAGCACATGTCTTCAGTATTGTTGCCAGGGCCCATAGCCTTTGCACTATCCAGTGCTTCCAACTGTTTCTTGAGATCATGTGGAGTGTCTCAAAATTGGCTTGAGACTGGCATCTGTAATGGTAGGGAAGGGCAAGGTGGATTATCCTTTCAATACTTCTGGCTAAAGAATGCTGCAAACACTTCAGCCTTATCTTTTGCACTGATATGTTTGGCTCTTCCATTATTGAGGAAGAATGATTTTTGTGGAGCCTCCTCCCCTAGTGAGTTGTTTAATTGCCCACCACTGTTCATGACTAGATGTGGAGGGACTTTAGACCTAAAATTTGATCCATTGGTTGTGGGATTACTTAGATCTCTCTGTCATTTGCTTCTTTTGCTTTTTGGCATGCAAGTAGCCCCATTTGTAGATTCACTAGACTGATCCCTCATTTTTAGGTATGTCTGGTAATGCTCCTGGCATGCCCTCCTGCACTTTCTATTGAACCAAGTTGATAGTGGTGGTTGAGTGGGGGAATATGATGGGTCATGAAGTTCCAGATTGAGTTGGAATGCAATTCTGCTGCTGCTGAAGCCCACAACACCTTATGGATGCCCAGTCCTGAGTTGCTGGATTTGTTTGAAGTCTACCTCATTGAGCACAGTGATAGTCTCAACATGACATAATGAGCTATCCTCAGTATTAAGATGGGACTTCATCTCCACAAGACGATATGATAGTAGTCCCATTGATACTACCATGGACAGATACATCTGCAGCAGGGAGACTGTTGAGGATGAGGTCAAGTACGTTTTTCCTCTTGTTGGTTCCCTCACCACCTTCTGCAGACACAGTCTAACACAGTCTAACAGTTAAGTCCTTTAAGATCTGACCAGCTTGATCAGTAATACTGCTATTGAGTTCTATTGGTGGTGGACATTGAAATCCCCCACCCATACTACATGCTACACATTTGCTAGCTTCAGTGCTTCCTCAAGAGTTGTTTGGAGTCACATGATTTTAAAGGAATAATGTTTGACATTGATTACAGTTAAGCAGAATAATCAAATCAGTGAATATATTTTGATTGTCTGATTATTAACTAAACTAAGTCAATCATAAAATATTATTTTCCCTACACATTCTTCAGGGTGTATTTCTGATCATCCAGCATTCTCCTTGTACTATTTGAGGTCCTTTCAAAGAGGCTGGCATCTGTAATAACAGCAGCTAATGACAGTTGCTACTGTTGTTCTCGCACTGAACTTTGGTGGAAGCTCCTTTAAAGCTATAGAGCACAAAAACACGGTTGATCTGTGCCCTGGTCCTTTCAAGAGGTCTCTGAATATGATATCACCAAGTGCATGGTCGTATTAAAGGGAGAATTTATACTTTGCATCCTTTCCTATGAAGCTCCAGGTTATACTTTCACAGAGGTTGGTCTCAATCCTGGCCAGGTCCACAGTCAGCATGCCCTCCATGGAACTCTGTATAGCTGTCTGGTTTGAGGGGACAGCACCTACCACCAATACCACATCATGCCTGAAGGTATCTATGTCAGCTGGATTGCACCTTCTATACATCTTACCTCTGGCCTCATTCCTATACATCTTACCTCTGGCCTCATTCTAGCCTCAGTCAAAGTGTCCCAAGTAAATGTCAATGTGGCCTTGGGCATGAAGTAGTTGCCAGAGGCACCCACCCAATCCTACCACACAAGATATCTCCACAGCATCCTTTGTCTTGTGTGAAGATATAGCAACTGCAATCTCATAGCTCACAGTCTCAGGTCCAGTCAGCCAGCACCAATAGGGAAGGTGGGACAACGAGTGAATGTGCTTTACACTTGCCAGTGTGGGAGGTCATAAGATGCCAATCAGACCATAATATAACTTCAACCAGTGCTTCATGAGATCAAGTCACAATTGGGTGGCATATTTTTAAATCCATTCTTCCCTTCAAGTCTGCTCCACCATTCAATGTGATCATGACTGATCTGATAATCCTCAACTCCACTTTCCTGTCTTTTCTCCATAATTCTTGATTCCCTTACTGATTAAAAATCTGTCAATCCCAGTCTTGAGTATCCTTAATGAGTCAGCCTCAACAGCTTCCTGCAGTTAAAAAAAATCCACAAATTCATTACCCTCTGAGAGAAGAAATGTTTCCTCATGTCTTTCTTAAATGAGCAACCCCTTACTCTGAGATTAAGTCCTTTGGTCCTAGACTCTCTCACAGGGAGGAACCAACTTTCTGCCTCTGCTCTGTCAAGTCCTGTAGGAATCTTATATCTTTCAGTTAAGTAACCTCTCATTCTTCTAAACTCTAATGAGTACGAGCCCAACTTACTCAACCTCAACGTACCCGGGATCAGCCTCGTGGACCTTCTCTGAACTGCCTCCAAAGCCAGTATATCTTTCCTCAGGTATCTATGTCAGCTGGATTGCACTTCTAGTGTGGTAATCCCCCTTTCCTATACATCTTACCTCTGGCCTCATTCTAGCCTCAGTCAAAGTGACCCAAGTAAATGTCAATGTGGCCTTGGGCATGAAGTAGTTGACAGAGGCACCCACCCAAACCTACCACGCAAGATATCTCCACAGCATCCTTTGTCTTGTGTGAAGATATAGCAACTGCAATCTCATAGCTCACAGTCTCAGGGCCAGTCAGCCAGCACCAATAGGGAAGGTGGGGCAACGAGTGCATGTGCCTGTTCATAATGTTCTAACTGTGGTCCAGCTAGTGCCTTGTATGGTTTTAGCAAGACCTCCCTATTTTTATATTCCATTTCCTTTGAAATAAATGGCAACATTTCATTCCCCTTCCCTATTTCCTGCAAAATTTGGATACTAGCTTTTTTGTGATTTATGCATGTGGACTCCCAAATTCCTCTATTCTGTAGCTTTCTCTATTTAAATAATATTCAGCTCCTCTATTCCTCCTGAAAAAGTGCATAACTTCATATTTTCCCATGCACTGAATCTGTCTATTTTTCTCAGTAGATTTTTTGTGTCATCCTTACCAATTGCTTTCCCATCTATTTTTGTGTCACCTGCAAATACGGCTATGAGATGTTCATTTTCTTCATCCAAGTCACTGATATAAATTGTGTTATAATCGTGTCCCCATCAGTGATCCCTGGTGGTGTGTGCATTCAGTATGACCTGACACACCTCTGGAGCAGGTGGGACTTGAACCCAGACCTTACTGATTTAGCAGTAGAGACATTACCACTGTGCCATAAGACCAGGGATCTAGATTAGATGGTATAGATAATTTCTAATCAACCTGTTCTGACACTGGAACAGGAGGGATTTGAACAGACCTTTATGACCCAGAGGTAGAGACACTATCCCTGTCCCACAAGAGTCCTTCTAAAAATGATTTATTATTTATATTTTTTGGATACATAAGCCACATTGATATGCTGTTTATGTGGAGAAACACTTTATCTGGCCTCTTATTGCAGCCATTAAATACTCTCCTTTCAGAAACATTGTTAAGTAGTCCACTTTTGGTGCTGCCTTTTGATACTGAACCTATCTTGCAGATGATTTTGGCTCAACATGGTGAGCTTTAGAATGTCCATTTGCTACAGCGACTTGTAGGCTCCTCTGTGACCCCTGGTGTCTTCCAAGGTTTGCCCTCAATCTCTGTTTCCCAATGACCTTCCCCCTCCCCCTTATTTCTTTTTCATCACTTTATGGTACAATCAGTGTCCATATTTTGGGCCTGGAGCCTGACTGTTGAGATGCTTCTGGCCCTTGCCCTTTACACCCTCTAGCTTGAATGAGCTTGACTTGCTTTGAGCCCCTTTGAGACTCCTCCAATCCAACCAAATACTACTCTATAGCCTTTAACTTCTGCCTACAACTGTAACTGTTCCCTCAGTTAGTCAAGACAATCAGGTCAGTCCAAAGTTGTGAGCTGCCCATGACCATGATGACATGAAGCACAGACCAGAAAACCCCTTGTTATTGTACAACACATGCCTCTGAATGACCATGGCACATGGGCGCACAATGATTGTGGCCCATCCCCCAGATCAAGTTTATAAAATGTCTCCAGCTAACTGACAAGCAAAGTCAAGAGGACTGATTTTGTTTGATCATTTCTAGGACTGATTGCTTTGTGGCCCTTCAGTGCCACATACTATTCCTTTCCCATTGACACTGCATTGTTCCCAACAGCCACAAGCTCCCGCTTTGCCATCTGCACTAATGTATTAATTTAATCTAACTGCAACATTAGAGCACCTAGTATTTGCTTCAAGTTATTCTGGAAGCTCAGTTTTCTTTGATAATGAACCATGACTCTGACATTTGGGTTCATTATCATGTATCTATTCTGGGTACATGCAAATTGTGCATTGGACGTTTCCTAGCACAGTAATAATGCAGTCTGCTTCAAACATCCAAAACAAACGCTCTGAGCAGTAGCAATGTTTTGATTATTGCAGAAACCCATTCTCCAGTATTCCTTAATTTCAGGTCAAGCTAGAGCTTCTATCCAGAATCAAAGCTGTTTAACTGGATAATAATCAGACTTTTATATATAATTGTCACCATACATTGCAGTATTGATACCAGCATCTCCATAAGCAAATTCCGCCCCACTGCCTTATATCTTAATTTTCTCTCTCCATTAATGTGCCCAGTAGTCCTTGAATACATTTTGCTATCTGTTTTGACAGCTTTGCCTAATAGATTAATCTGTAATTCTTCACTCAATATCTATATCAATTCCAACATCTATATTCTTGAGATGGAAACATTTTTGTGACTTCACTTACAACATTTGTGAAAGAAAATGCCAGACTTAAGGACTGTACATTTTACAAGTGGAGATATTTGATACTTTTCTCTTTTCAGATCACAATGCTAGTCATTCCAATTTGGTGAGGTTCATAACATTCAGAAAATGAATATAAAAGTGAACCATTCTGCTGCCGTTTTATTTCAACTACGATGGGTTATGTACAATAGCCCCCTCTGGTGATATGGGATGGAACTCCTAAATGTTTAAAACTTGATTTCCCTGAAAATTGCTTTGTGGAGTCTGCCTCTAAATTCAAATTAGTGGAGAATTTGAATTTGTACTGCAATAATTCAAGAGTGTTTGGAATACTCCTTACTTGCCTGGATGAGTCCAGACTAGCTCCAATAATATTCAAGAAGCTTGATATTTCCAAGAAAGCTTGATTGACATTACATCTGGCATCTTCAACCGTCATTCCTTCTACAACTGACAGTAAAGTACATAATCTACTGCAACAACTCAAAAAGGCTCTGCAGTGATTGGAATCAAGTTGACCTTGTTGATAACGAGGTTGTAGATTAGGGTTGTTAACCTGGGACATCCAGGAAAGCTCTGGCTGACTAATATAACTGGGAGAAAGTGAGGACTGTAGATACTGGCGATCAGAGTTAAGATTAGAGTGGTGCTGGAGAAGCACAGCAGGTCAGGCAGCATCCGAGGAGCACAAAAATCAATGTTTCGGGCTTCAGGAATGATGAAGGGCTTTTGCCCAAAACGTCGATTTTCCTGCTCCTAGGATGCTGCATAACCTGCTGTGCTTTTCCAACACCACTCTAACCTTAACTCTAATATAACTGGGAGATCAGAGTCTACTCAGTTGAGGTGACTGACTCTGAACTGGCTGGGTATGGTTATTTCAGCCTCCTACAGCAACACCTTCCAAACTTGTGACCTCTACCACCTAGCGGGACATAGGCAGCAGATACATGGGATTACCACTATATGCTCCTTTCCAAGCCACACACCACCCTGACTTGGATCTACATCGCCACTCATTCAAAATGCTGAAATTCCCTCCCTAACAGCATTGTAGCTGTATGTAGATGTGATAGATTGCAGCAGTTCAAAAATATAGCTCACCATAACCTTCTCAGGGGCAAGTAGTGAAGATCAGTGCTGGTCTTGCCAGCAACACATGTATTCCATGAATGAATTTACAAAACTAATTACTGAAAAGTTTGATTTTATTGTTTAGTCAAATTGCTATTGTTCAGGTGTAGACTATTCCAGCACGTTTTGGTGTCATGTGACTTCTGACTTTGTCCACTGCAGTTCAATACCAGCACCTCTTACTACCAATTCTGCATTAACAACCTATCCAAGAAGGCATACAGCACAATCGGCACCAAAATTATGCACTTGAAGGACCTTGGGCTTGAAACAGCTGAACGTACAAGCTATACAAAACCAAAGTTCGTGGCAACAGAGGACATGGAAAGGTCCTGTGCTGGCTGTTTAAATCAGCTGTACTATGACTCCCATCTGCATGGTCTTTCTCTATTTGGAGCATTTGTGGTTCTTTTTTAAGGATATACCCAATTTCTTTTTGAAAACTATTGAATTTGCTTCCATCATGCTCTCAGAGAATGCATTCCAGAGCATAACAAATAGGCTGCTTCTAAAATCTCCTAATCTCTCCTCTGGTATACTTTTTGTTATTGTTTTCACCCCCATACATGCTCTTGGGGGAGTAAAAGAATGAAAATGATGAAATTTAGATATGATTCAAAGATGTCTGTTCAAAACTGTCAAAAAAATTGGAATAAACAGGTAAACTTCAGAGTAAGTTTTGCAGTGTTTATAAACTTGTCTTATTTAATCTCAATTAGTAACATTTATATTAATACTTTGTCTTTTTCCATACATTTTTATACTTTTCTATGGTCCTTGATTTTTAATTGATTCCACTCTAGCCTTTGATCCAATAAGTCTTTGAATCCTTTTTCTCTCCCTCTAATTATTTCCTGCTGCCAGAGTTCTCTTTTTTTATTATTTCTACTTTTGACAGATGAAATACACCGAGCAGATTTGCTGTACAGAAATGTTTACATGGACAGCGCTATCTCTGTCAATACCGTCCAGAATTCCATATTTACTAAGCAATTAATCCCAAAGAACGGATTCCACACCCCTCCCCCGAACTTGCCCAGCTGCTTGGTACAAACATTTTTCTCTGTATGAAGATCTGTGAATGAAGTCACTTTGCCCAATGCTTGGTCGTTTGTTAGAACTTTTCATTTTTAGTTAATCAGATCTCCAGTCAACATCCCACACTATTTCCAGTATTGTTCCGATTCTGCAGATTTTAAGATCTTCCAAATCTGCGATTATTTGGAGCAATTGCCAAACTCCAGCTTTAGACATGGGGATTAGTGCTGCTGGTAAGTGCATCAATTGATATATCTGCCAAGCATTATTGTATTTTGACTTTTTAAATATTACACCATTATTGTTTGAAAAACCTGCTGTAAACATTCTATCTGATAATGTCACCAGATAATCAAAGATGTCTTCTATGCAAAATTGGTAATTTGTATACAAAATAAATTAAAGCATTGACGGGCAATTATGTGGGTCAACCAACCTCTTGATGTTTATTTGATGTCACATTAGCAGTTCGTTGCTATGTATTTATCTCTCCCCTCCCCCTTTCAGCTTTGAGTGAAAACATTTTGTGTTCTGTGGTTTCCAATAGAGTGGGAAAAACTGGTTGAGCTTTCATCAGATTTTAATGTTATTGGACTATTTTGGGCCTCTGGTCTGGGTAGTTATAAAGAGGATTAAAATGATTGACGTCACTCCTTATTCCTAATTCTCGGAGTGCATCTTGCATGTATTTGTTATTTTCCAGTTCTGGAGCCGCTTGGTTTGAATGTGACACCCGCCTTCAAACATCGAAAATAAATAATAAAACTGGGCCCATTCCAGTCAGGCATCAATGGGTTTTAGACCTGACTGTAATTCAATATATTTCAAGTTTTAAGGATACGTTTTCCGTCAAAATAAAACTGGATTCCAGAATCAAGAGACAAAAAGAAAGTGAGCTGGTGAAATGTGTAGCATGTTGAGAGAAGCTGATACTTTTCTTGTTGGTGTCTTAGGTCGATTCTTTAAAATGACATGACGCCTTGAGTTATCTTGACTGTCTCCATGTATAAGAAAACTGTGAATTAAAACCATGCTGTTCTTCTGGGGGCTGCTGTTATTCACCTTGTTTCCGGTTGCAATGGAGAGGGGCAGTACCAGTCGTATCAAAAAACACCACCAGCAGCCCAGATCTCAGGATATCAAGCAGAAAAGGTAAGCTGTGTTGTGGCAATCTGAACAATAACTTGGTCAAAATGAACATATTTAGATTGCATAAGAAAAATAGTTTTGATGTTTACATTTTCCATCTCTGCTTCTCTCTTGCATCCAGGCATCAAGAAGATTTGTCATTTTTAGCTGTGACCAACAATTCAGGTCTGCTCACTTTTGTAGTGCAGAATCCATTTTAGCAATTTTTATTCCCATCTGCCTCATGCCCACCTCAAATGAAAATTGTATATGGCAATTATACAGCTAACATCTGAACTAGAGATTGCCATAACAATCCCACTGAGATGAATTAACTTAAAATATCATTTGAGAGTAGGTATTGGACTCACTATAGGGGGAGTCTTAATGGTTAACAAAGCCATCTGATTTTTTTTACTCGTTTTCACGTATTATAATTCTTTTTAACACCTTGAACGAGCATTTCATTTATATTCTTTCTCTCTATGGTTTTTCAATGCGTGTTTCTTTATCTAATTCTGCACAGAGCATTCCAATGACTAATTCTGAATGATGCCAATTCAATTTCATCCCATCCACAGCAGCTATTTCAGTCAGTTGTATCAATATTGTGTGACGCAGCATGTTATCTCACTTCATCCTCCTTGCAGTAGCTGCAGCTTTTGATAGAATTGGCCATTGCATCCTTTTCTACTCCTCTTGGTCCAATGTTACAAATCCTACCTATATTAAAATTCAATTTGATCAAACAAATACCCATTATAGAACATCGCTGTGCTTCTGCTTTTTTTGGAGACAAATAAACTGCAGATGCTGGAATCCAAGGTAGACAAGCTGGAGGAGGTACACCTGAAACGTCGACGTCTCCACCTCCTGAGGCTGCCTGGCTTGCTGTGTTCTTCCGGCCTCCTGCTTATTTACCTGTGCCTTTTGTGGGCCTACTTCAGGTTTCAAGAATTGGATTTTGCAGTGGGTTAATGATCAGTCTTAGAACCAGCACCATTGTTAAAGTGCAAATCAGATGACAACTTCCAGCAATTGCATCTGCTGTAGCCAAATTTGCAGATGACACAAAAATAGGTGGAAGGGTAGGTTGAGAGAGGGATGCAAACAGGTTACACAGAGATATTGATAGGTTAGGTAAAGTGGCAAAATGTTGGTAAATGAAGCATAATATGGGAAAATGTGAAGTTGTTCATTTTAGAAAGCAGAACAAATTCATTATAATTCATTTTGGTTGATTGATATAGAGAAAAACAGAAAACTGCAACATGAAGTGACCGGAGGTACTTGCGTATGAAACACAGAAAACTAGCACACAGTTGCAGCAGGTGATTGAAGGTGAATGAAATGTGGGCCCTTATTTCAAGGGGTTGGAGTATAAGAGTAGAGAAGCCTTAGTGCAATTGTACAAAGTGCTGGTGAGACCACATCTGCAGTCTGTGAGCAGTTTTGGTCTACTTATTCAGATCTGCTCACTTTTGTAGTGCAGAATCCATTTTAGCAATTTTTATTCCCATCTGCCTCATGCCCACCTCGAATGAAAACTATATTATGGCAATTATACAGCTAACGTCTGAACTAGAGATTGCCACAACAATCCCATTGAAAAATTATTTCATTGGAGGTAGTTGAGAGAAGGTTCACCAGGATGATTCCTGTTGTGGAGGGATTGTCTTATGCACAAAGATTAAACAGGTTGGGGCTGTACTTATTGGAGTTTAGAAGAATGATAGGTGATCTCATTGAAACATGTAAGATTTTAAAGGGGCTTGACAAAGTAAATACTGAGAGGATGTTTTCCCTCATGGGAGAATCTAGGACCAGAGGGTATAATCTCAGAATTAACGGGCACAATTTCAGACTGAGATAAGGAGGAATGTCTTCTCTCATAGAGTTGTAAGTCTTTGGAACTCCTTGCCACAGAAAGCTGTCTGAGCAGAGTCCTTGCGTATATTTAAGGCTAAGATAGATGAATTCTTGATTAATAGGGGAATCAAGAGTTGTGGGGAAAGGGTAGGAAAGTGGGCTTGAGGAATGTTAGATTAGCCATGATCCTATAATGCTGGAGCCGGCTTGAGGGCCTGAATGGCCTACTCCCGTTCCTATTTTCTATGATTTTATGGTCTTATAAATATGAAAGTCAGGAAATTCCTATTGAGATGCCCTGCTCAACCAGAAACCTCTTTCTATTCAAGGGACTCAGTATCAGAATACATGGAATAGTGTGACATTGCTGTACTTATTTGATATACACCAACCAGAAAAATATGTAGCTTTTTAATTCAAGCACAACCGAATATTTATTCCTATGGTAAGTCTTAATTTCTGCCAAGAAATCTCCTTGCACTGCAAATTAATTTTCATAATTCCTTCAGATTTTATTTATTGGACATTTAAAAGGCATAAGTGATTTTATAATATTTACATTTTCTTTATGTCTATTTTGTCTCTCTTAGTTCCATCTTCCACTATCCTTATTTTACATTTTGTAATTGGTTTGACGTTGAATGAAATGTTCTGACACTTTCTGGTCAATATCTGCATTCCACATTTATGATTCTTCAATCTGATGAGGAGATACAAGGTTGCTTGCCTTATTCACACACGATCCAGATACCCTACAGAGAGTGCTGCATTCAAATAATGTTCTAGTTATGAAAACCTCCAGGAGAAAACTGCATAGAAAGTCTATGGACAAGTGATAGTATTTAAAATATCTAGTGCATTTTGTTTGTTGCTGAGAGGGAAGCTCAAGTCCATGAATAACTGATGCAAAATAAATGTAGATTTCCTTTTAATGTGAGAAATTCAAAAGTCAACACTTGCAAAAGGGGTTAGCACTGCTGCCTCACAGCGCCAGGGACCCAGGTTGGATTCCAGCCTTGGGAGACTGTCTGTGTGGAGTTTGCACGTTCTCCCCGTGTCTGCGTGGGTTTCCTCTGGGTACTTCGGTTTCCCCCCACATTCCAAAGATGTGGAGGTCAGGTGAATTGGCCATGCTAAATTGTCCATAGTTGTTACGAGCATTAGTCAGAGGGGGGTGGGTTACTCTTCGGAGGTTTGGTGTGGACTAATAAGGATAGAGGGTTGGGCCGAAGGGCTTGTTTCCACACTGTAGGGAACCTAATCTACTCTAAAGTCAACACTCTTCTTTCCACACCTTATTTTAAGATGTAATTATTTCTCTTATTTAAATACTGCTTTTTAGCGCACAAATTCAGAAGTCACTCAACAGCAGGTTTATAATCCAACAGGTTTATTTTAAATCACACAAGCTTTCAGAGCACAGCCCCTTTGAAAGATGTAACTGCACTTGATGAAGGAGCTGTGCTGTAAAGACTTGTGTGACTTCAAATAAACCTGTTGGAATATAATCTGGTGTTGTGACTTCTGACTTTGTCCACCTCAATCCAACACAGGCACCCCCACACCATGTTTTTAGGTGCAGTCTGAGAGCTAAGGTGAACTTGCCTGTTCCTTGGCAATAAGACTAATGAGACTGGGATAGATCACTGCACCTGACAGTTACTTGTGGTTGTGTCTCATGTTTCTTCATGGGCAACTTGTTAATGCCACCCTATTAGGTCCCTCATTCGATGTGATTTACATTGTCACACATCTTCACTGATACTGTCTGAAGCACTCTGGGTGAAAGTTGGTGTATAGAATTTGAGAGGAAACCATAGTAACACTGAATGATAATTATAAAGGGTCCATCCTCCAACCTGGTGAGATCCATTCAAGAGTTCATCAGCACACCTGTATAGTTTTGGCTCCCTATTTCCTTTGTGTTGCGTTTTAGCACATGATATTAAGTACTGTTTGATTTAACCAATCTCTTGCCAATACCACTCTCTGATGTTTTTAAAAGCAGTGTTGCATCTATGCTTTTCTATTACGATTTTGAAGAAATTTTATGTTTTGCTTCAGTAGACCAGAAAGTAAAAGATCTGATTTAACCAAAACACACCTGACAAAATCTGAACAACTCCTTAGAATAGAGGACCACGATTTTGCAATGAGACCCGGATTTGGAGGTAAAGGTTTTCTACCAATTTCACCACGCTATTCAGTAGTTTAAGTATTTTTCCTAATCCTGAGAAGTGTAACACTTATTATGGATTTTCTATAGCTGCTATATATTTTTATATGTAAACAATTTGAACAGCATCATTGGATAGTCAAAATTTGACTCACTCAGAAGCTAACGTAATATGAAAAGATTTGGGAGCATTTGGCTATTATAAAATTTGCACAGTGTAATTGTCATGATATTGGAAATGAATTTTAAATAGGAGAAAATATCATTTATGCTAAGGGTTCAAAGCTATTCAATTTACTAATATCTGCTCAGGTGTGCCCGGGAACAGACCCAGAAAACATTCCCCTCTAATATTATTTTGGTGGTAAGTTTCATATACCAGCGTTCCCACTGCAATTAACAATAAAACATATTAAAATAATGTGGCTACTTAATGAATGTATCAATCCAGAGCATTTTAATGCTAAATTAACCATTTCTCTTTATTGGTCTAGAATTTTCAAACTAATGAAGGTAATAGTATTAGTGCTTGTCATTATTACTCTGTAAAATTGACCATACATTGTAGTGTCTGCACATATGCAATTAAAGATGGAATTTTGTAAATTGCTATTAGTGAGACCCAACATTTCTACAGGATATGCTGCTGTCTTTTCAATCTAAATTGATGTGAACCTAAACTAGTTACATGCTTTTCTCACTGTAAGAATCATTGAAAATGTTATGCTTTGTTGAATGAGTTTTAGCAGCAAACTGAAACAAATTAATATTGAATATCATGTTTCTGTAAAGCAAATTTTATACATATGGTATATTGTTCTGTCCATTCTGTGACAAATGTCATGTGATTTTGAAGTTGTCGAAATATGATTTTCTAATAGTCCATCTTCTAATTATTTAAAATTTTGTAAAATCAATAAGAAATGAATTCTAATCCATGCTTTTTACGTTTTGGCTTGATGGCTATGAGAATTCTTCAACCTGATTGGCTGCTTAGCCACTTAGCCTATTTGATGACGTCATTGTTCATGATTACTGCAGAATATAGGTGGTATGAGATTGAAAGTCACTTTGGAGTAGGACAAAATAAAAAATCTAGACCCTGCGAAATTATGAGGGCAACTCCTTTTTCAAGGTCAGTAGTGAATATAGTCCCTGAAGAAGGGCCTGTGCCCGAAACGTCGAATCTCCTGTTCCCTGGATGCTGCCTGACCTGCTGTGCTGTTCCAGCAATAAAGTTTCAACAATATAGTCCCTTCGCCATTGGCAGCAAAAAGGCCAATATATCTGATACTAAATGTGAGACTAAGTAAAGATTTTGTTTAGCCCTAACCAATATAAATCTTATTTTAACTCAATTGTAAATAAAAAAAGCAAAACAATTTCAAGAGTCAACATTATGTTAAAGATGGCAGCAGTTCACCATCTTCTTCAGGGCAACTAGAATGGCCCAGTAGCAATGTCCACATGTCATGAAGGAATAAGAAACAAAAAGCAGATACGTTCAAATGATATAGAAAAAAATTAGCATCACAGATTAGGTGGAAATACACCCCTTTAAACGGTGGATTTTTTAAAACATTTATTTTCTGTCCATTATTGGCACAGGTTTCTCTACAATACAAACTACAATGTTGGGTTGCTTTTTAAAACTTTTTCTTTACTTTTAGGTGAAATTAAGACAAGATTAACTTTTATTTATTTGTTCTATATAGAATTCATTCAAATTAAAATTCAAGTTTGTTACAATAGGATTAAATAGACAGAGCCAGTTTTAAATATTCGTCTCTGAAACTATTTATTGATCTTCATACTAATTATTGTATTTCCTCCATGAAGCTAGTAGATAAAATTAATTAAAGTTAATTTCCAATAAGAAGAAATTCCTTTTAAAATCATGTTTGTGTCTGATTATATCCATTCATTCTATGAATAAGAAATTAATGATCTGAACATTTAATTGACAGGTACTTACATCAATTATTTTTCATTTGGTTGCTATCATTCAAAATTGCAATCACAACTTCAGTTAGTACAATGCTATTTAAATCTTAATTTATAGAAGTTGAATTTGTAATCCCAGCACAGGAGCCACAAGGCCTTTAGTGAATGGTCCCAAGAGCACACTGGTAGCTGATGACTTGGCCTTCCAGCATTTGGCACAGCTAGCTTTTAAAACGCTTTGCAGCACACTCCAAGCTTGAGTTTGAAGAGCCTGGAGAGAATAAGATCAATTGCATAGTGAAATTTCCAGACACTGTAATATATTAAGGATTCAGTTTAAATTAAGTCTTGAAGTTAGCAGAGATAGAGAAAGTGGTAACCTTGGCAGAATTCTTCTACTTGGTGAATTTTGTGCAGCAAAGGATTAAGGGAAGCCGACTTGGTCCAATGTAGTCCACGAATCATTGGGTGAGGTGGTTGATAAAGTGGATACAGTTTTCATAATCTTCAGAAGAGATGAAAATAATAGATTCTAGTTTAGGAAGAATGCAAATTTAATATGTGTGGACTATGACTTGTATATATATCCTTAGCGTGCATGTCATCCTGAAAGAAAATCCCAAATAGTTGCTGCATTAGCAGCACTGGCACAACCTCTTAGCTCCTCATGAGCACTTGCACACCTTTGAATCTTCAGACACCAGTCAATGGATATATTTCAGGCTGGAGCAAGATTTATAGTGAAATTCCTGAATGGTCAGTATTGGGATCAATAAATTTCCTGTAAAATATTTGTGATCTGGACGTTGGTGAAGAGGGGACAATTTTAGAGTTTGCAGACACTTGACATGTAGGAATCCTTTAAATCCTTAGTGTTCATGACCAGTATATTTCTGTTAGAATGAACGATAAGGATGGCAAGATTTGGGAAACTTGGATAACTGAAGGTATTGAAAGTTTAGTCAAGAAGGTAAAGGAAGCAAATATAAAGTGAAGGAAAGTGAAATGCAACAAGGCCTTTGAGGAATATAAATGAAGTAGAAAAGAATTTAAATAAGAAATTAAGAGGGCGAGAAGGGGCCAAGAAATGTTCTTGGCAGGTTCTTGGCAGGTAGGATTAAGGAGAATCCCAAGGTATTTTATACATAATAAAGATAAAATAGTAACTAGTTAAGGATAGATCCACTCAATGGTAAAGTAGGGAATTCATGTGTGAAGCCAGAAGTGGGTGAGGTCCTTAATAAGTACTTCACATCAGTATTCACTAAGGAGAAGGACATTGATGACTATATGATTAGGGAGAGATATGTTGATATTCCGGGACATGTCAGTATTGAGAAAGAAGAGGTGTTGGATCCTCTTGAAAAACATTCAGGTAAATAAGTTCCTAGAGTCTGATGGGATCTATTCCAAGATAATGAGGGAGGCAAGAGTGGATTTCTGGGGCCTTGAAAGAGACCTTTGTGTCCTCTTTAGCCACAGACAAAGTCCCAGAAGATTGGAGAATAGCTTATGTTGTTGCTGGTTTAAGAAGAGTGACAGGGATAATCCAGGAAACTCTCGGCCAATGAGCCTTACATCAGTGAGAGGGTAAATTATTGGAGAAGACCTTTATTCACAGGATTTACTTGCACAGCAAAGAATGGACTTTTGGTCAGCATGACTTTTTGTGGGGAAGGTCTTGTCTCACAACTTAATTGAGTTTTTTGAGGAAGTGATGAAGATGATTGATGGGGTAGGGTAGTAGATTTTGACAACATGGACTTTACTAAGGCATTTGAAAAGGTCCCTCATGGTAGACTGGTCCAGAAGATTAAGTCAGATTGCACACACAATTATCTTGGTCATAGAAGACAAAGGATAGTTATGGAGAGCTGTTTCTCTGACTCAAGTTCTGTGACATTTTATAATGATCAGTACTGAGAATTATGTTGTTTGTAATATGATTTGGATGAAAATTTAAGTGGTCTGATTAGTAAGTTTACAGACAACATGCAGGGTCACAAGGATAGGGTGGAGGGATGGATCTGGGTGGGATGGTCTTCGGTGAGTAGGTATGGACTCAATGGGCTGAATGGCCTGCTTCCACACTGTAAGGATTCTATGATTATGAAAATTGGCAGAGTTGTGGACAGCGAGGAAGGTTATTAAAGGATACATTGGGATATTGAGTGGGAAAATGGAAGATTGCATTTAAGCTGGACAAGTGTGAGGTGATGCATTTTGGGAGGTCAAATGCAATAAGAAAGGATAGAATAAATGGAGGACTCGTAGGAGCATTGATATACTGAGAGATCTTGTTGTGCAATTCCATAGCTCCCTGAAAATGGCAACACACATAGATAATGTGTTAAAGAAGGCATATAGAATGCTTACCTTCTTCACCTGGGGCATTAAGTGTAAAAGTTGGGAAGACACATGGCAGCTGCATAAGACTTTAGTCAGGCTACATTTGGAGTATTTTGTGGCATTCTAAACTCCAAACTATAGGAGGCTTTAGAGAGGGTACAAAGAGGTTTACCAGGATGTTGCCTGGATTGGAGTGTATTAGCTATAAGGAGAGGTTGGACAAACCTGGATTGTTTTCACTAAAATGGTGGCAGCTGAAGGGTGACCTGATAGATGTATATAAAATTGAAATGCATGGATAAGGTGGATAGTTGGAGTTCTTTTTCCCAGGGTAGAAATGTGAAAACTAGGGGGCATAGGTGAGAGGGGGAACTTTTAAAGGAAATATGCTGGGCAAGTCTTTTACACAGAGCCTGGGACACACTGCCAGTTGAAGTGGAAGAAGCAGATACATTGGCAAGATTTAAAAGGCATGAACAGGCAGGGAATAGAGGGATACAGACCCATGAGCAGGCAGATGGGACTACTTTAGAATGGCATCACGGTAGGCACAGACATGGTGGGCTGAAGGGCCTCTTCTTGTGCTGTATTGTTCTACATTCTACAATACATTCAATGATGAAACAGTGGAAACATTCTAAGCTATGAGGAGGACAGTATAGAACTTTGAAGGACATTGATATTGATGAAGTGGGCAGATAGACAGCGGCTGAAGTTTAGTGTGGAGAAGTGTACATGATACTATTAAGAACATAGAGAGACAGTATAACATTAAGGGTACTTTATGAATAAATATGAAGGAACAAAGAGACTTGGGTGTTTATATATTTTGTTGGAGAAGCAGATGCTTTAGTTTGTTATTTAACCATTGAACTCTCCCTTTTTTATTACCCTTGTTTTAGTTTCAAACTGTTTATTCCTGTCAGCTTCTGTGAAGATAATTTCAGCCAGCTAAATATCTCTTTCTGTATATATCCATGATTTTTCCATCACTTTAACCTTTTCAAAATTCCTTGCTCTAAGTCTCTCCTTTCCAATATAGACAGTCAACTCCTCTGCACCTCCAATAGGATAGCTTGTACTTCTTCCTTAAACAGAGGCTCAGTTAGTCTCCAACTACCACATCATCCTCCATCTGGATGAATACGTTCCCTAATTGAGCAACTTTGCCTGAGACTCTACTCTCTTCCTACAAAGAAAAAGTGGAAACCATGCCAGTCCAAGTTAAGCATGCTTTTTCATTGAATATGTGGAAAGATATTTGTTCCAATTGTACTCACTCTCATTCCTTACCTTCTTGATATTGATGCCTGTAGTATTGCTGGTTTCTATTCCCTATGTGAGTCAAAAATCTTTTCTTTAATTAGTATTTTTCTCAATAATGACTCACCTGTGTTGTGTTGCCACTAACTCTGTTTTAATTTCAGATTTACAGCATTTGCTACAATTTTTGCTTTTTATTTATGTTATTAAGAATGAACAAGATATTGTATGACAACTGCTGCTTTTGGAACTACTTGAAGGTAAAACATTAAAAATGGTGAAACTAAAGTCACATGTTTCCCACTTGCCTTTTAAGGGCCGGCAGTATCTGTTGGTATAGATGTGCAGGTTGAAAGCATTGACAGCATTTCTGAAGTTGATATGGTAAGTCTGAACTTTTGTTACTTATGGACAGGAATTTATTTACAGTAAAACTGGACTACATAGTTGCGCCACACAGCACAGTACATATTATTGTATTTATTATCATTTTATTTGAATTTGATTTGCTGATGTAAGAGGATCCTGACTTTTGGCTTTTCATCACCATCAATCTATTCAATTGGCTCATGTCCAAAACAATTTATATTTGTACCTTTTGATGTAATAAAATGAACAATGACATTAGAAGCTTACAGGAATGTTTTAAAATAAAATTAGACACTGAGTTGAATAAGGAGGAGTTGAGTTAAATAACCACATCTTGGTTAAAAAGGTCAGTTTTAAGTCTTGTCTTAAATGAGGAAAGTGACGTTGTAAGGAAAGTATTCCAGACCATAGGTCTTAGCAAGTGAAGACACGACCATCAATGTTTCAGTGATTAAAAACAGGATTCATAAGATGCCAGAAATAAGTGAATAAAGAAATCTTGGAGTGTTGAGTGGTTGCAGGAGATTGCAAAGACTGGGAGGCATGAGGCTTGACTGGGAGCCAGTGTAGGTTAGTTAGTATTGGTGTGATGTTTGACCAGGATTTGATGCAGCTTAAGACATGGAAAGCAGAGTTTAGGGAGGGTAGACTATGTGACATAAGCCCGGAATGCATTACAGGTAACAAGGCATGAGTAAGGGTTTCAGTAGGAGAAGAATGGCCATGGAAATAGGTAGTCTTACTAGTGGTGTAAATATATAGTCAGAGTATTCTTGGAATCAAGTTATGACACTAATGTAACTACCAGGCCAGCAATAGTAATTGAGCTGATATCTCGACAATGAGATTGAAACAAGGACTGAAAACAATCATTTATCATGTAAATAATTACCAGCATTAACATTCCATATTTTTACAATCATCCCTCTTCTGATTCAGAATCAATTTACTTCTGATTTTTCATATCCATATCCATAGGACTTTACAATGACTTTGTACCTAAGACACTACTGGAAAGATAGCAGACTCGCTTTCCCAAGTTCCAACAACAGAAGTATGACATTTGATGGAAGATTAGTCAAGAAAATTTGGGTTCCAGATGTGTTTTTTGTTCACTCCAAAAGTTCTTTCATACATGACACAACAATGGAGAACATCATGCTAAGGGTATATCCAGATGGCAACATCCTGTACAGTTTAAGGTGAGTCATTGCTAATTGACTTTTCTTAGTATTGCTGAGCACAGTATTTTTCCATTTTAATCTTCAGTTGGGTTTTCCTTCTATGAATCCTTTTTAAGTGGATAATGCTTTGACATCAATGGAAATACAAGATTTATTTTCTATTTATATGCACTGTGCTCTCTCACACTGTATTACAGCTAGATGACAGATCAACTATACCCACATTTCAAAATGCTATCTGACCAAAATGGTACATATTCTTATTATTATTTGAATCTTTCAAACTATAGTATAATACAAGTAATATTGATACAAAATATTTTTATTTGTACTTCAATTATCATTTACACTTCAATTAATCCATGAAATGATTTACGTAATGTCGTACTGATTTGATGTGAGAGATTGCATTATTTAGTCAAGGTTTAGAAAATACAAAAGCTTCTTTTTATTGATTCAAGCAAAAAAAAAGCTAACCTTATCCCAAAAACATCTCTCCATAGCTTAGGGTGTATGTTGTGTTGGATTTTGTAATACAAGCCCTACTCTCTCATTTGATTACGTTGCAAAGAAAAGAAAAGCTTTCCCAAGAGCGTCATCTGCAGTACTCTTGACAAGGGTTTGCAAAGCTCCATGTGGGAACAGCTCTTAAAGATCTGGAATTCTCCACAATTGGGGAAATTTTGGCATGTGAAAGGGAGTGAACTAATTGCTTTTAATGATACTTTAAGGATATGTGGGCAACTTGTTTAAGATGGCTGCCATATTACAAGATGAATTCCTACAGAGCTGACTGACTCCCTGAAGCAAATAACAGGGTGGGTGGGGAGGTGTGCACATGTGGATGAGCACAGTCACTTAGGAAGTTGAAGGTAAATGTGTTCCTCCATTTTTACAGCATTTCTTATGCATTTTGTCAAGCAAGTTACGCATCTAAAATGGGAACTTGCATATCTATGTTAAGTCGACAAGCACTTTTTTGTATTAATTTGTAAGGAAAGTTTCAAACTTTAAACTAGTTTTACTGATGTAATGTAGTTATAGCTGGAGGAGTTCTGAGGTAGTGTTACACAGCATTGAGTGCCATAAATATGAATCTATTGAGAATTATACTATAAACTTATCAATAATGAACTGGAAATAGCAATGATTACACAACTAGCAAAATGACTCCTTAAATTTCTAGTGCAACTTGAGGCCAGTACTCCTAAAAGTCTGAATCTATTGTGTGCCAATTTAAATGCACTTTAAGCATGAAAATCACAATAAAGTATGTGTGTTGTTGATATTACTTGCAATCATAGTGAAAACTTGAATGTTATTCATATTTGTTGCATGTGTTCGCTGCTTCAGTAACTGAGGAGCTGTGATTGGTGAGCATCCCCATTTCTGACCTTATGTTGAAGGAATGAGCATTAATGAAGCAATTGAATATGTGTGGGTCCAGTATACTGCCCTGGAGCTCCTCCAGCAATGTTTGGGCCTAAGATGATTGACCCCCAACAACCATTTTCCTTTGGGTTAAACATAACCACATTCACATTGACTTCAATTTTTGCAGGGGTCCTGGATATCGTACTCAGCCAAAAACTGCCTTGATGTCAAGGGTAGTCACATTCACGTTGACTCTGAAATTTACCTCTTTGGTTCATGTTTGCACAAATGTTTTATGAGGCTTGGCGTTCGTTGGCCTTGGTGGAACCTAATCTGTTTCAGTGAACAGGTTGTTGCTGAATAAATGCAAATTGATTGCACTCTTATTGACACCTTTTATTTCTAGATTAGAGTGGTGCTGGAAAAGCACAGCAGTTCAGGCAGCATCCGAGGAGCAGGAAAATCGATGTTTCGGGCAAAAGCCCTTCATCAGGAATACAGGCAGAGTGCCTGAAGAGTGGAGAGATAAATGAGAGGAGGGTGGGGGTGGGGAGAAAGTAACATAGAGTACAATAGGTGAGTGGGGGTTGGGATGAAGATGATAGGTCAGGGAGAAGGGATTTACCTAGACCATCTCTGACACCTCCCTCCCCTTCCTGGACCTCTCCATCTCCATTAATGACGACCGACTTGACACCGACATTTTTATACAAACTCACCGACTCCCACAGCTACCTGGATTACACCTCTTCCCACCCTACCTCCTACAAAAATGCCATCCCGTATTCTCAATTCCTCTGCCTACGCCCTATCTGCTCCCAGGAGGACCAGTTCCACCATAGAACATACAGATGGCCTCCTTCTTTAGAGACCACAATTTCCCTTCTCACGTGGTTAAAGATGCCCTCCAACGCATCTTGTCCACATCCTGCAACTCTGCCCTCAGACCCCACCCCTCCAACCGTAACAAGGACAGAACCTCCCTGGTGTTCACCTTCCACCCTACCAATCTTCGCATAAACCAAGTCATCCGATGACATTTCCGCCACCTCCAAACAGACCCCACCACCAGGGATATATTTCCCTTTCCGCCTTCTGCAAAGACTGTTCCCTCCGTGACTACCTGGTCAGGTCCACGCCACCCAACAACCCACCCTCCCATCCTGGTACCATCCCCTGCCACTGCAGGAATTGGACTGGACGCCTCCTAGCAGAGCGCTTTAGGGAACATCTCCAGGACACCCGCACCAATCAACCACACCGCCCTGTGGCCCAACATTTCAACTCCCCCTCCCACTCAGCCGAGGACATGAAGGTCCTGGGCCTCCTTCACACCACTCCCCCACCACCCGACGCCTGGAGGAAGAACGCCTCATCTTCCGCCTCAGAACACTTCAACCTCAGGGCATCAATGTGGACTTCACCAGTTTCCTCATTTCCCCTTCCCCCACCTCACCCCAGTTCCAAACTTCCAGCTCAGCACCTATCCACTCCACCCTCCTCTCTGACCTATCACCTTCAACCCCACCCCCATTCACCCATTGTACTCTTTGCTACCTTCCCCCACCCTCCTGCCTGATCTATCACCTTCATCCCCACCCCCACACACCTATTGTACTCTATGCTACTTTCTCCCCACCCCACCCTCCTCTCATTTATCTCTCCACTCTTCAGGCATGCTGCCTGTATTCCTGATGAAGGGCTTTTGCCCAAAACGTTGATTTTCCTGCTCCTCGATTGCTGCCTGAACTACTGTGCTTTTCCAGCACCACTCTAATGCAGAATTTGGTTTCCAGCATCTGCAGTCATTATTTTTACCTTTTATTTCTATCCAGATGATTGAAAATAAACTGATGGAACTGTGATTAGCTGGTTTTGACCTACTCAGCTTATTATATTGAGGATGTATCTGGACAATTTTCTATTTTGTTGGGGAGAAGCTGGCGTTGTAGCTGTACTAAGGATACAGTGGTTCTGGGGCACCTGTTCAATTTTACATTCAGGGTGTTGTCAGGCCTCAAAGACTTTGCTGAATCCTATAGTCTTCAATTAATTCTTAATATCACATGGAGTTAATCAAACTGGGTAAGGACTGGTGTCTGGGAATTTCAGTATCAGGTCAAGATCAATCAACCACTATTAGATTACTTACAGTGTGGAAACAGGCCCTTCGGCCCAACAAGTCCACACCGACCCGTCGAAGCGTAACCCACCCAGACCCATTCTCCTACATTTACCCCTTCACCTAACACTACAGGCAATTTAGCATGGCCAATTCACCTAACCTGCACATTTTTGGATTGTGGGAGGAAACCGGAGCACCCAGAGGAAACCCACACAGACAAGAGGAGAACATGCAAACTCCACACAGTTAGTCGCCTGAGGCGGGAATTGAACCCGGGTCTCTGGCGCTGTGAGGCAGCAGTGCTAACCACTGTGCCACCATGCCACCCACTGTATTGAATATTAACATATGAAATAGGAGACCATAGGAAAAGTAGACCATTCAGCCCTTTGGGCGTACTCCTATGAATAAGATCACAGCCGATCTACATTCCCACCTAGTCCTGATGATAACCTTTGATTGCCTTGTCTTGAAGATTTGCAAGTGACTGAAAATGTTTCCGCTTTGCAATGATGTTCTGCACGGGATGCCATCATCATCACTATGCTCTATCTATAGAATGTTGTTTCCAATGTCTGGCTTACATTATTTGCTGTGTTCTGGCTTCACCAGATTGCCATCTTGTTTTTCAGTGTGAATGGCACTGATCCTGACTTTTTCTTCTAAATTCCTAATGAAACCAAGGTTTGGCCCGAGGTTCGATGGTAATGGTAGACTGAGAAATGAACTGGATCATGAGGCGCCAGATTGTGATCTGGCTGTATTCTATTGCAACATTTCTATATCAGATTTATAAAATGGAGTGACTTACTAGGATACTTAAGGGGCTTTAAGAGTCAATGATATTGTTGTAGGTCTGTAGTTACATGCAGGCTAGGCTAAGTAGGAAGGCAGATTTTCTTTCCTAAAAATCCTTAATGAACCAAACAGGTACTATTCAGTAATTTAATGGATATTATTGAAACTCTCATTTTATTCCAGATTTATTAATTCCCAGCTGCATAATGGAATTTTAACATGTCTTGGGAGCATTCTATTCCAGGCATCTGGACTAGTCCATTAACATTCCACTATATGACTATTACTGTAGCCTCAGAAAGTGAGGACTGCAGATGCTGGAAATCAGAGTAGAAGAGTGTGGTGCTGGAAAAGTACAGCTAGGCAGGCAGCATCTTGAGGAGCAGGAAAGTCGACGTTTTGGGCATATGCCCTTCATCAGGAAGGACTGATGAAGGGCTTATGCCCAAAATGCGACTCTGCTGCTCCTCAGTAAGTTTTGAGAAGATTTGAAAACAAACCTTCCAGCTCAGCGAGCAAACCTACATCCATTCTTCTGCTCCTTGGATGCTGCCTGACTGGCTGTGTTTTTCCCAGCACCATACTCTATTACTGTAGCCTCTACTTTTACATAAGCCTATTTTTCAGAATACCTTGGTGTTTATGTGGCTGAAATTAGAGCATATTTTATAGTTTATTTTGAATACTTCTTGTAGGACTACGGTCACTGCCATGTGTTCAATGGATTTTAGCAGCTTTCCCCTTGATACTCAGAACTGCTCACTGGAACTTGAAAGTTGTAAGTATCTCATACTTGGTTTGCTACATTTTAGTGGTCATACTTGTTTGTTCTTCAATGCATTTAAAAGCCCGGTGTGATGTAAGGATCACAGGCTGAATTTTGTTTTGTTTCCATTGTTGTCTAAACTATTATTTTAATTAACTGACTGATGAGAATTAAAATCAATTAGAGCTTGGGAAAACATTGTCAAACTAACCATTTGTATACAGAACTGGTTTGAAGGTAGAAGACAGAGGGCGGTGGTGAAGGGTTGCTTTTCAGAATGGAGGCCTGTGACCAGTGGTGTGGCAGAAGGATCGGTGCTGGGTGCACTGCTTTTCATCATTTATATAAATGATTTGGATGTGAACAGAGGAGGTATGATTAGGTTTGCAGATTGGACCAAAATTGGAGGTATAGTGGACAGCAAAGAAGGTTACCTCAGAGTACATTGGGATTTTGATGAGATGGGCCAATGGGCCGAGGAATGGCAGATGGAGTTTAATTTAGATACATGTGAGGTCCTATATTTTGGAAAGGCAAATCAGGAAAGGTCTTATGCACTTAATAGTAAGGTCCTGGTGAGTGTTGCTGGACAAAGATATCTTAGAGTGCAGATTCATAGTTCCTTGAAAGTGGAGTTGCAGCTAGATAGGATAGTGAAGGCAGCATTTGGTATGCTTCCTTTATTGGTCAGTGCATTGAGTATATGAGTTGGGAGGTCATGTTGCAGCTCTACAGGACATTAGTTAGGCCACTTTTGAAATACTGTGTGCAATTCTGGTCTCCCTGCTATAGGAAGGATGTTGTGAAACTTGAAAGGGTTCAGAAAAGATCTACAAGGATGTTGCCAAGGTTGGAGGGTTTGTGCTCTCTGGAGAAGTTGAAAAGGCCAAGTTTGTTTTCCTTGGAGCATCGGAGGCTGAGGGATGACCTTCTAGAGGTTTATAAAATCATGAGCACAGATAGGGTAAATAGGCACGGTCTTTTCCTTGGGGTTGAAGAGGCCAAAACCGGAGGGCACAAGTTTAAGGTGAGAGGAGAAGGATTTAAAAGGGACCTAAGGGGCAACATTTTCATGTAAAGGGTGGTGTGTGTATGGAATGAGATGCCAGAGAAAGTGATGGAGGTTGGTACAATTACAACATTTAAAAAGCATCTGGATGGGTATATGAATAAGAAGGGTTTAGAGGGATACAGGCCAAATGCTAGCAAGTGGGACTAGATTTATTTAGGATATCTGGTTGGCATGACTATTTGGACTGAAGGGTCTGTTTCAGTACTGTATATCTCTATACCTCTACGACAGTAAGTACTGGAAACACTAGCGAGTTTTGAGAAGATTTGTAGCTCAGGTTGACGTTCTGGATGTAGGTTTTCTTGCTGAGTTGGAAGGTTCATTTTCGTCACCATACTAGGTAATATCTTCAGTGAGCCTCCACATGAAGCACTGCTGATGTTTTCTGCTTTCTATTTATATGTTTGGGGTTCCTTGGGTCGGTGATGTCATTTCATGTGGTAATGTCCGAACTGGAAACACTGTAGAATTAAAGAATTGACATGTTTTGTAAATTTGTAAAATTATTTTACTAACCTAATTATAGTAACATAAATCATTAGTTTGTAATCTTGGCTTGACCATAATAATGCCTTAATGTTTTACTCCAGATGCTTACAATGAAAAAGATCTAATGCTCCATTGGAGGAATGAAAAGGAACCACTGAAAACAGATGAACAGATCTTACTGGCTCAGTTTTTTATCCAAGAATTCCGTGCATCAAGTGGACTTGCATTTTATAGCAGTACTGGTATGTTTCTCTCAGAGTTATGAATGATAGATTTATGAATGATGGAAAGCTGAAAGATAGTAATCCTACAGAGAGGAGTTCAACTGCTGTTGTAAAATTTGATAGCAAGTTATCAGAAATATGTCCATTGAGAACAGTTTGACTTGTTGGATACTCACAATACATAGCAATAAGCATTTTGGCACTGCCCCAGCTAATGAGCAAAACAGATAATGGTGCAGAAAGTTACTATCCATGAACCAAATTTTTGTCATTATAATTTCAATGGATTCATTCCTAATAAAATAATAAAAGCTTGGGCTTTGTTTGTGAGAAATCAAATATTTTGGATCATTGTAAAACTTAGGAAGGGTTAATTATGTTAGTTATTTGAGTGATGGGGTGAGATAGCACATGATAGAACAATGGTGAGATGTCCTTAAAGATTGACTCCTGGAAAATGAACTTGACATAATAGATAGTGAGAGACAAGGCTGAGACTCATGGGATTACTCGAGGTCTACAGAGGCGTTTGGAGAGTACCAAGGAATGCGCAGAGGAGAGCAATGGGTCATTCAAAAAAATTTGAATATTTGACAGAATCAAAGACAGCTGAGAAGTACTGTTGAGAGTAGTTAGGGTTTGATGGAGCTGCAATGATGAAAATATCTCAAGTGCAAGAGGCCATGACCGAATGAGGTGATGAAGAGAATGCATAATTGGGAGCAGAGATTATTTAAAAATGAGGTGTTGTATGATATTGAGATTCCGACTAGGATACAAAATGTATATACAATTGGTCATAAAGGAAAACCTATTTACTTTGTGGCACAGTGGCTCAGTGGTTAGCACTGCTGCCTCATAGCACCAGGGACCCGGGTTTGATTCTAGCCTTGGGTGACTGTCGATGTGGAGTTTGCACATTCTCCCAGTGTCTGCGTGGGTTTCTGCTGAATGTTTGGGTTTCCTCCCACAGTCCACAAATGTGCAGGTTAGGTAGATTGGCTATGCTAACTTGCCCATAGTGTCCAAGGATGTGCAGGATAGGTAGGTTAGCCATGGGAAATATAATATAGGAGGTTGCATCTGGGTGGGATGCTCTTTGGAGAGTCAGTATGGACCAGTTGGACCAAATGGCCTGTTTCCACATTGTTGTGATTCGATGATTAATAATGTTTAATTGTATGTGGTGATAGTCATGAACTTCCTACACGTGGACACAGACTGAATCAGAAGTTATTGGGTTAGAAGGTGCTTGTTAGTCATGTGTCATTCTGTGTAAATTGCTTGTAAAATTATGTCAGTGTTGGTTCTAGTTCTCTTCATCATAAATTCTCTTTTTTGAACTTTGACATGTTAGATTACTTAAATGAAGCAAAGTTAAAAATCACACAACACCAGGTTATAGTCCAACAGGTTTAATTGGAAGCACTAGCTTTCGGAGCGCAGCTCTTTCATCAGGTGGTTGTGGAGGACACAATTGTAAGACACAGAATTTATAGCAAAAGTTTACAGTGTGATGTAACCGAAATTATACATTGAAAAATACCTTGATTGTTTGTTAAGTCTCTCATCTGTTAGAATGACCATGATAGTTTCACTTCTTTCATATGTAAATCACAAAACTCTTTTTAAAAGTTACATTCTCAGGTTAACTGTAGCAATTGATGTCACACCAGATAAGATGTTGAAGGTGTTAGCCTCCGGTGTTCTGTTGTTTATGCCATAATGTTTAGACTGATTCTAATCTTTAAAAAATGTGTTAACAGAGTCTTACATGGATTCATGCAGTTTTTGAGCAAAGTACAATGAACTCTGCAAGTACAAATTCACCCCATAAACGTATATGTATATATGTGCATGTGGGTTTGTGTGTGTATGTCTGGGGTGGGGGGTTGTGAGTGTCTGTGAGAAAGAGTGTATATATGTGTGTGTGTGTTAATGTGTGAGTGTAAAGGGGTCTAAGTCTGTGAGAGGATGCATGTGTGAGTTTGGGAGTGTGTGTGTGTCTGCAGGAGTGTGTGTGAGTGTCTGTGTATACGTGTGTATGTGTGTGTATAGGAGTACCTGTGTGTGTGAGTGTCCTGTACACTCTCTCCTATAAACACACATACACACAGACACACTATACACAGACACGCACACAGACACTCTCACACACTCCTACAGACACACACACTCCCACACGCACCCCCTCACAGATTTAGACTCCTTTACATTAACACACACACATATACACTCCCTCTGACAGACGCTCACAACCCCCCACCCCAGACAGACAGACACACACACACACACACATGGAGCTCACTTTAGAAATGAGAACTTGCTTGGTATCTAAAATACAGCAGAGTAATGCCCAGAAGCTAGAGAAATATTGGAGTTCATTCCAAAGCACAAGAAATAACTTTTAAAAACCAAGGATTACTTTTTGGATACCACAAAGCAGTGACACCCTCTAAGTGTCAGCAGAAATACAGAGTTGTGTCGTCAGATGAGACTCAGGTGGGCTAATAGCAACAGAATTCCAAATACATAGGGTCAGATGATCGATGTTGTATATTTCGATTTTTAGAAGGCATTCAATAAAATGTCACACAAGTTATCTCACAAGTTTAGCACTCATGAGGTTGTGGATATTAGCCAATCTCCATTGGATTAAGGACTGGTTAACAGAGAAAGCAGTGGCAATAACAGAGGTTGTGGATATTAGCCAATCTCCATTGGATTAAGGACTGGTTAACAGAGAAAGCAGTGGCAATAACAATGGGATGAGAGTAAGGAAGCCATGCTGCAATTATGTAGGGATGCCAGGGTGTTACTAGTGCAGTGTCAACCGTATATATACTTGGCCTCAGCTATTTAAAATGTACAGCAATGATCTAGATGAGAAGATCGTGTGACTCAAGTTTGCTGATGATATGAAACTAGGTGGGAGGTAAAGCTATTAGTAGAAGAGACATGTTAAGTGATTGGGCAAGAAGGTGATAGATGCAGCATAGTGGAGAATATATGGAATTATTCACTGTTGTCAGAAGAATTGAAAGCAGAATGCTTTTTAAAGGTGAGTGGCTAGAGAGATTTGAGGTCCTTATACAATAATCAGAGGAAGCCCAGCAGTCCAGCAAGCTATTAGGAAGTCTTCATTGCAATGGGATGAGAGTAAGGAAGCCATGCTGCAATTATGTAGGGCTTTGATTAACAAAAAAATCACATCAGGAATATTCTGTAGAGTTTTTGTCTCCTTATCTAGGGAAGAAAAGAGAGATTGGCAATCTCACTGGGCTAGTAATCCAGAGACCCACAATAATGTCTGTGGATGTGAGTTTGAACCTCACATGGCAGATGGTGACATTTTAATTCAGTAAAGCTGAATTTAAAAGCTTGCCTAATGATGACAATGTAACCACTGTTGATAGCTTTAATATATCCATCTGATTCACTAATGCCCATTAGGGAAGGAAATTTACCATCTTTATCCAGTCTGGACTGCATGTGTAACAGTGTGGTTTACTCTTAACTGCTCCTTTGCAATTAGGGATGAGCAATAAATGTTAGCTTAACCAGTGATATCCACATTGAGTCATAGAGTCATAGAGATGCACAGCACAGAAACAGACCCTTTAGTCCAATTTATCCATGCCGACCAGATATCCCACTCCAATTTAGCCCACCTGCCAGCACCTGCCCATATACCTCCAAACCCTTCCTATTAACATATTGATCCAGATGCCTTTAAATGTTGCAATTGTACCAGCCTCCACCACTTCCTCTGGCAGCAACTGAGGAACAAATCTGATTTTAGAACAAAAATGATTGATTTAGATGGATGCAGTAAAGATTTGGGAATAATGGGGTGATTGGGTACAATGGCCAGATAGTCTTTGAAGATTCTTTTAATGTATAACATTTTTAGAGGACTTAACAGCCAGATGCTGAGAAGCTGTTTCCCTCACCTGAAGAGTCTGAACCAAAGACCTCAGAATGAGGGCAAACTGGGACAAGGGAAATGTCTTCATTCTGAGGGTTATGAATCTGTTTAACTCCCTACTCTAGAGGACTATGACTTCTCAGCTATTGGGTATATTGAAGGCTGATATCAATAGATTTTTAGGCACTGAGAGAATCAAGAAATATGATAGATACAGTTGAGGTAGAAGATTGACCATGAGAAGAAAATTTGCTAAAATTGTAACTTTTCTTTTCTCCTCAGGTTGGTACAACAGATTGTTTATTAATTTCATCCTGAGGAGACACATTTTCTTTTTTCTTTTACAAACCTACTTTCCAACCATGTTAATGGTCATGTTATCTTGGGTTTCTTTCTGGATTGACAGAAGAGCAGTCCCAGCTCGGGTTTCACTGGGTAACTTATTTTTATTTTCTTTATGTTTTTTCTTGTCTTTATCATGGTGAGGGATAAAGTAGACGAATGACAGCATAAAACTCTTCAATTGAATGGAAAACACAACATTGTGCATAAACTTAAAACCTCACAAGAAGATTTCCCTCAACTCTGATATCAATTTTTCCATTTATCACTTTGAATGGATGGACAATTTAGTGCCAGACAGCCAGTTCCACAAAATGAGCAGTTTTAAGATGTGTGTCAACATTTAACAGAAATTAGTTTGAATATGCTCATTACAGTGGGTTGGTTTCAGATAGTTGCAATTGCTTCACCTCATATCCCTTTTTCTTTTAAGGAAGTATTGGCCTAATGGTATTATTGTTAGGTTATTAATCGGGCAACCCAGGTAATATTCTGGGGACCTGGGTTCAAATCCCACCATGGTAGATGGTCAAGTTTGCAATAAAATTTTAAAAATAAATCTGGCATTAAGAGTCTAATGATGACCGTGAAACCATTGTTGATTGCCAGGGAAAAACCTACTTGGTTCACGAATGTCCTTTAGGGAAGGAATCTACCATCCTCTTTTGGTCTGGTCTATATGTGACTGTAGACACATAGCAATATGGTTGACTCTTAACTGCCCCCTGGGACAGTAAAAGCTGGCCAAGACAGCAGTGCCCACATCCCATGAACAACACAAAATACTAGCGCGAGAACAACAATACGGAAGGCAGATTAATGTTGGAGGTTTGTGGCTAGAACAGGGATGATAGCACATAGAAGAAGTATTAGAAATAAACAGATATTTGTGAGCTCCCTCACAAATGTACTGCTGTGACTCATTGCCTGAAATTCAGGCTCTAATTATTTAACACTCTCCCATTCAGTTCATGTTAGTTTTCTCAATTTACCTAACTATTGTGCTGGTGTAGATTTACACCTGTATATTTTAGTCAGTATGTCCGGAGTCACTATATAATGGTGCAACTGGGTTTCTTGAAGTTTGATAGCCAATTTATTTGTGATTTAACTTTGTTTGACTGAGATCTGCATCTGGCTTAAAGTTAACACTATCAGTCTCAGTGACACAAAGATTTGCAGACTTGTACTGCTTTCCTATGCTGAGAAGGACCAATGTCTGGAATGGTTTTCCCAAAGCCATGCCCCTTTACTGTATAATAAGGGAAGATGAAGAGGAGCAGCAGAAGCAAGAGCTCTGTGAGAGTGAGGCCTAAAGCAGAAGTGAGCAACACACTTGATTACACTCATGTACTCTGTCAATGATTCTGTTACATATGTACTGCAGGAAATCTGGTGCAAATTTCCATTCATAAACTGGTACCAATTTTAGTATATGTGACATTGAGGAAATTCCATACTATTGCATACAGTGTGATAAACTTAACGTTTGATATTTGTCATAATTTAAAGATAGGTTTTTAAAAATTTAGTTCATGTTAAAATGTAATTTGACTCAGTGTGTGCCTTAGGAAAGCACACCTTAAAGTACTAACTAAAATGTTTATATTTTATGTTGATCCCTGAAAGTTTATGCTTGTACTTGTTGAGATCTTATATTTCCAAAAGCACAACTGAAAGTGCTAGTTACACACAATTCAGTGCTGCATCATTTCTAAGTTGCTGCTATTGGCAGTGCTTAGAATTGTTCTACTGTCTCCATCATGGATTGTTCAAAAAGATGGAGAAAGATCCCAAAAGAATTGGAGACACTGGCCAGAGACGGGTGATCCACCCACTCTCTACTCTTGACCCAGATTAGAATAAAGGTCCAGGTGTTTTCTTTATCAACAGTCTGCCTCATACCATCAATATTTCTTGCATATTTTTCTTTTCCACTGCAAGGAATAACGATTGTTTTAACTATGTCAACGATTATAACTGGAGTGAATGCATCAATGCCTCGAGTCTCTTACGTTAAAGCTGTGGATATCTACCTCTGGGTCAGCTTTCTCTTTGTCTTCCTTTCTATAATTGAATATGCAGCTGTAAACTATCTAACCACCATCGAAGAAAGGAAAAAGATGAAACAGAGAGAGAAGGTAGGATGATTAAAATTGTTCATTTTCAAAAAAATGTATACAAAATAGAAATTGAGAAAATTCTTTAAAGGTACACTGGATAAATCATATAGAGCTTCCCTTTACGCAACATATGCATTTGAACATGCTGAAATCACAATTATAATGATTTTGAACTATGATTCTCAAAGGTTCAAGTTTGTCTTTAAAATGCCTGAGTATGTCTAAGGCACATGTGAGGTTTTCTAAAGCTATTTGGGGAAGGGAAATGAGAAGCAGTTTCAAAATGATAGGCTACTAGATTTTCTGATGAATGGCAATTATACTCGCATGACTATTCTGCTCCTATTTTACATTAAGAAAGAGTTCCAAATTCCTGATAGAATATTGCATCAGGACTCCTTCAGAAATTCCAGATGCCAGGCAAATAGATTGCCATTTGGTTTGGGGTTTGTTAATAGAATGCCAGGTAAGTAGGACGCCAAGTGGGTACAGTGCCAGGGCACAAGATGGGAAAGAGCCAAGTTAATTATGGGGATGTGTAGTGTAGGTCAGGGTGGACAAGGGATATTGGGATTTGTGGTGGTGGGTATCAGGTTCTGGGGAGACTAGGGATGTGTTAGATTCCAGCAGTGAGAATAGGAGGATGTGATTGGTACTGGTGGGGGTGGGGAGGTAGTTGTGCATGAGAAGTCAGGTCCCACGGGAGATGGGCATTTAAGATCCTTGGTGGAGATGAAGTTTCTGGGTTCTGGGGTAAGATGGGGGTTGTCATGTCCCAGTGGAGATGGGGGCATATCTGGTTGCTTGGGGCATGAGATAAGGGGAGGTTTTGCATCCCCAGGGAAAGGAGAGGTGTTGACTCCTGGGAGATGAGATTTTCTGGTCTTGGGAGGAAGTTGGGAATGTCAGTTTCAACGTTGGGGGAAAGTTATTGAGTCTGGGTAGAAAGACGGATTTTGGATCAGGAGATTACATAGATAGGAGGAGTCTCTGGTTAGTTGTGGGGGTTGGGGATGATCAGTTCAATAGTTAGCCAAAGTTAGACCCAATTTTTAATTGTCTAACTTTTCCTGAATTACTAGCTACTTAAATGCAGCAAAATCATCCAAATTCTCTGTTTGAAATGGATACTTTTGGAGGGTTCCAGGTATAAGGGAACTTTTCATCAGAATCTTTGATTTCCTGGGTAATTCCCTCAGTCTGGTACAAAAGACCTTTTGCAAGGTCTGATGCTCACCTTCCACCCTACCAACCTTCGCATAAACCAAATCATCCGACGACATTTCCGCCACCTCCAAACGGACCCCACCGCTAGGGATATATTTCCCTCCCCACCCCTTTCCATCTTCCGCAAAGGCCATTCCCTCTGTGACTACCTGGTCAGATCCACGCCCCCCAACAACCCACCCTCCTGTCCTGGCACCTTCCCCTGCCACCGCAGGAATTGCAAAACCTCCTCCCTCACCTCCATCCAAGGCCCCAAAGGAGCCTTCAACATCCATCAAAGTTTTACCTGCACATCCACCAATATCATTTATTGTATCCATTGCTCCCGATGCGGTCTCCTCTACATTGGGGAGATTGGACGCCTCCTAGCAGAGTGCTTTAGGGAACAACTCCGAGACACCCGCACCAATCAACCACACCGCCCCATTGCCGAACATTTCAACTCCCCCTCCCACTCAGCCGAGGACATGAAGGTCCTGGGCCTCCTTCACTGCCACTCCCTCACCACCCGACGCCTGGAGGAAGAACACCTCATCTTCCGCCTCAGAACACTTCAACTCCAGGGCATCAATGTGGACTTCACCAGTTTCCTCATTTCCCCTTCCCCCACCTCACCCCAGTTCCAAGCTTCCAGTTCAGCATTGACCCCATGACTTGTCCTACCTGCCTATCTTCCTTTCCACCTATCCACTCCACCCTCCTCTCTGACCTATCACCTTCATCCCCACCCCCATTTACCCAGTGTACTCTTTGCTACCTTCCCCCACCCTCCTGCCTGACCTATTACCTCCATCCCTACCCCCATTCACCTACTGTATTCTATGCTACTTTCTCCCCACCCCCACCCTCCTCTCATTTATCTCTCCACCCTGCAGGCACTCTGCCTTTATTTCTGATGATGTGCTTTTGCCCGAAACGTCGATTTTCCTGCTCCTCGGATACTGCCTGAACTGCTGTGCTTTTCCAGCACCAACCTTATCTAGAGTCTGATGCACAACTCCCATTTACGTAGCAAAATTGACTAACTGGCCATTGGAAAATCCAGGCCAAGAGGTCTCTCCTTTAAAACAGAGAAATGAGGAGAAGTATTTTGTCTCAGTAGGGCAATAGTCATTGGAATTCTTTTCCCCAGTGAGCATTGGAGACTGGGTCATTAAAATATGTTTAAAGCTGAATCATATTTTTATAGGGGACAAGCAGAGAAGTGAAGAGCACAGTCAAATCAGCTACAACCTTACTGAATAGCAGAGCAGGCTAAATGGAGGTGGTATGTCACAAAGTCCATCTTAATGATGCATGATTATTCAATGGCATATGAGATTGGCTGGGACTGGATGTGGGCAAAATACAACCATCTGCTTCTTCACCAAGATTTGCAAGCCATGTAAATCCTGACTGATATAGGAATGAATTTACAGGATAGATTGGCTGGGTCAGAGGGCACATGTGAGAATAAGCAATATGCAGGAGTCATTTTATTTGCCATCAAGAATCCCTTTAGTGTTCAGTTAAATTGAACAGCCAGATTACAATCCTACTGTTGGCCAACTAGAAGAGTGGTCAAGTCAAATAGTTTTCACTTTAAGTTGGGGATCTATTCATGAAAATCACTACTTTAAGTAAACCAACTTTAAGTGAAACATGGATTTGCATAAGAGTCATGTTGGGGTTAGTGTGGGGATTGGGTGGGGGGTAGCAGAAGCTGGACCAGGGGGCAAGATTGTTGGGTGAGGAAATACTGGGAGACAAGGCAAGGGTAGGGCTTAATGACATTAAAACCAGAAATGCCAATATAATTTAAAGAAAAAGCCCTAAAGATAAAATTAGGTTCAAAGAAAATAATATTAAGCAGGACAATGAAAATGAGAAATACCTATAACTGAGTAAACTTACCAAGGGATTATTTGGTGTAATGGTGATCTAATGATACATCTCTAGCAATCCAGACACCAAACCTAAATGTTGTGGGAACATGGGTTTAATTCTTACCATGGTAGCTGATGGAATTTAAAATTAAGAAATCTGGAATATAAAAACTAGTTTCAGTAACGGTGAAAACTAGCATGAGTACTAATTCCCTTGAGGAAGAAAATATACCATCCTATCCTAGTCTAGTTTACATGTAACTCCAGATCCACAGCAATGTAGTTGACTCTTAACTGCTCTCTGAAGGGTCAACAAGCCACTTAGTTCAAGATAAACCACGGATGGACTGTAAATATTAGCCTTGCCAATGACACCCACAATCCATGAAAGAACAAAGAAGAGTTGAATGCATAGATTAATCTTGCTACCAGTAGTAGTGCCAAATCTGTGTTGTAATTTAGTTGTATATAATTCAACTCAGCCACTGATTTTCAGCTGGCCTAATGTATGTTGAGTAGTTCCACAGCCACTAGCAGATAAGCATACCAAAATCTGAAGACGTAATTGGTTTGGCATGATGGTTGTGGCTAATTAAACCACAAGTTTTCTGGTCTTTCTATTCTGACTCAATATATCTTGGCCCAGTCTTCCACAACAAATGGTAAATTAACAGTAATTTAACCAGTGTTCTATAGTTGGTGTAGTTTTCAGCTGGATATGATATTGGAGGTGTGTGAACATTGGTGTATTGCACTTAGCTGTATGGATCCTGTTTTCTTCAGAAGACTTGGAAAGAGTGGTTCTTTCACACTTCTCAAAGTCCATTGTTCATTTCTAGTGATAATGTTACCTGTCATGAAAATTACCCCTTCCTTCATGATCTAATTAACAAATGATCAACAGTAATTATGTCTATCATCTATGTTTTCAGGACCAGTTCTCAAGTAAATATCTGGTCCCATTACTGTTGGCAGAACCCTTAATCTTGGAAGAAAATTAATCTTGTTGTTACACAGAAAGGAAGAAAAGAGTTGATTTTAAATAAGACTGAAATAATTTGAAATTATATTAACTTGAAGTTGCTTTTACAGATTTGAAGATGTGCCTAGTAAATTGTGTTACAGTAACAGATTTGTAAATCAAAATGTTGCTTTGAAGAGTTATCCAATTTTATAAATTTTGGCCCCAATTTTAACTCACTTGCACAGAGTTAATATTGGGCCCTAGCAGTTAATTTTATACAGATAGGTCAGTACCAGTGATAATCACAAAAGTACTTATTTTTCAGTTTTCAGATTCCTTTAGGTTGAATCAGACACAAACAATGGCTTTTGATGGCTGCTATCATGATAGTCAGCTGGATGTGTCAGACTATGGTGAAGCTCGTTTAAGCGTAGCAAATACTGAAGCCAGAGAACGTGTATCCTGTTCAAATCCGGATGGTCAACAGTTGAGAAGAAAGAAATCTATTAAGGGGAACGTCACTGCAGTTATGATAAAAAACAATCATGTTATTGATACTTACTCGAGGATTTTATTTCCTACAGCATTTATTCTTTTTAATTTTATTTATTGGTGCTTATTTTCATAAATGTTGGTCATTCCCAATCATTCTAATATTTTTTAATTTAGGGGAGATGATGGTTTAGTGGTAATCTATCACTGGACTAGTATTCCAGAAAGCCTAGGCTTATAAACCAGGACTGTGGGTTCAAATCCCACCATGGTAACTGGTGGAATTTCAATTCAATCAATAAAAAAGCCTTGGATGTAAAGCTAGTCTCAGTAATGTTGACTATGATGGCTATCATTAATTATTGTTAAAAATCTGTTTGGTTCTGTAACACCCTTTAGGAAAAATCTGCTGTCCTTACCTTGTCGGGTCTGCAGTATATGTAATTAACTTTTAACTGACCTCTGAAATGGTCTACCAAAGTATTTCTATTCAATGTCAAATAGGATTGAATTAAAATGCTGGCCTTATCAGAGTGACCCATTTTCTCTGAAAGAATATGGAAAAAAAGATGGTGAGCCCTAAAATTTCGGTCATGTAATATCCATTTTTTTAGGTGCTGCACTAATCTCTTAAGGCTGGACAGCCATTGACTGTTATCTTGAACTTATGATGGATTTCATTGACAGGTAGTAACAGTTGATTGACACTGACACTGTATTTTCACTGAGTTTAGGGAGATTTCATAATTTAATGGATACTGACACAATTTTGTATTTTCTTTTGTAAGATTGCATTCTCAAAAATACTTGACCTTGAATATTACAGGATACAATGAAAATAAAGCATCAACAAATGCACAAAACTTGGATGCATATTGGAGTACAAGTGAAACAGCCAATTTAAACCTTACTAATTTTTAAATCTAATAAGTAAAATGCTGACATCCTCATACTGGGGACATAAAACTGAATCTAATTTCAGCCTGAACTGTATTGTATAGTGTATATTCTGAACATTATACCAAATGTTCTGTAAATGATAAATTATAGGAATATATAAATTAATTTGTGTAGATTGTAGACTCCTTGCTGTCTGTCCTGTTAAGTTTTAATAGTGGCTTATTCATTTAAGTAACGAAGATGAATTTGCAAAACATTGTATCACAGAAATCCCAAAGCTTTTCAAACAGCAAATCAGCTGAAAGACCAATTTATCTGCTTTTGGTGGTGTTGAGGGAGAACTGCCAGATAGTATACTCAAAGAACTCTAAAATCTTTGATAATTGTCACAGTGTCCTCCACAGCCACCTGAACAGGCATTGCCAAAAACGCTCTGTGTTTGGGGAATTATTCACATGAACAAAATAATGTACACATAAAACCATAGATTAGATCACATGGAATACAGGCAGAACTAGCCATTTAGATAAAGAACTGGCTTGAAAGTAGAAAATTTGAGGATGGTAGTGGTGGTGGATGGTTTTTTTTACAGACTGGAGACCTGTGACCAGCAATGTGCCACAAGGATTCGTGCTGGGTCCATTGCTTTTCGTCATTTATATAAATGATTTGGATATGAACATAGGAGATATGGTTAGTAAGTTTGCAAATGACACTAAAATTGGAGGGATAGTGGATAAGGTTACCTCAGAGTACAACGGGATCTTGATCAGGTGGGCCAATGGGCCGATGTGTAGCAGAAGGAGCTTAATTTAGATAAATGTAAGATGATGCATTTTGGAAAGGCAAGTCAGGGCAGGACTTATACACTTAATGGTAAAGTCCTGGGGAGTGTTGTTGTACAAAGAGACCTTGAAGTACAAGTTCATACTTCCTTGAAAGTGGAGTTACAGATAGATAGGATAGTGAAGGCGGCATTTGGTAAGTTGCCTTTATTGAGAGTACAAAGTTAAAAATCACATAACACCAGGTTATAGTCCAACAGGTTTATTTGGAAGCACTAACTTTTGGAGCGCTGCTCCTTGATCAGGTAACAACCACCTGATGAAAGAACAGGGATCTGAAAGCTAATGCTTCCAAATAAACCTATTGGACTATAATCTAGTGTTGTGTGATTTTTTTAAAACTCTTTACACCCCAATCCAAAACTGGCAACTCCAAATTATTACTTTATTGAGAGTGTGGAGCTGGAAAAGCACAGCAGGGCAGGCAGCAGCCGAGGAGCAGGAGAGTCAACATTTCAGGCAAAAGCCCTTCATCAGGAATTCCTGATCAAAACATAGACTATGCCCAAAGCATAGACTGTCCTGCTCTTCAGATGCTGCTTGACCTATTGTGCTTTTCCAGCACCACACTCTTGACTCTGACCTCCAGCATCTGCAGTCCTCACGTTCGCCAAGCTGCTTTTATTGGTCAGCGCATTGAGTACAAAAGTTAGGAGGTCATGTTGCAGCTGTACAGGACAACTTTTGGAATACTGTGTGCAGTTGTGGTCTCCCTGCTACAGGAAGGATGTTGTGAAATTTGAAAGAGTTCAGAAAAGATTTGCAAGTTTGCCAGGTTTGGAGTTTTGAATGATAATGAGAGGCTGAATAGGCTGTTGCTATTTTCCTTGGAGTATCGGAGGCTGAGGGATGATCTTCCAGAGGTTTATAAAATCATGAGGGACATGGATAGGATAAATAGACAAGGTCTTTTCCCTGGGATGGGGGAGTCCAAAACTAGAAGACATAGGTTTAGGGTGAGAGGAAAAAGGTACCTAAAGGGGAAACGTTTTCAAGCAGAGAGTGTTGCATGTATGGAATGAGCTGCCAAAGGAAGTAATGGAAGCTGGTGCAATTGCAACATTTAGTGGGCGGCACGGTGGTTAGCACTGCTACCTCACAGCTCCAAAGACCCGGGTTCAATTCCCGCCTCAGGCAATTGACTGTGGAGTTTGTACATTCTCCCCATGTCTGCGTGGGTTTCCTCCCACAGTCCAAAAATGTGCAGGTTAGGTGAATTGGCTATGCTAAATTGCCTGTAGTGTTAGTAGAAGGGGTAAATGTGGGGGAGTGGGTTGGTGTGGACTTGTTGGGCTGAAGGGCCGGTTTCCACACTGTAAGTAATCTAAATCTAAAAAAAGGCATCTAGATTGGTTTTTGAATAGGAACGGTTTAGAGGGCCATGGGCTAAATGCTGGCAAATGGAACTAGATTAATTTAGGATATCTGGTCGGCATGGAGGAGTTGGACTGAAGGGTCTGTTTCTGTGCTGCACAACTCTATGTCTATATATGGAAGTACTATGGAGATTTTTTTAAAAAAGATAAACAGAACAGAAGTCATTATGCAAACCATAAAGACATATTATTAATAATGCTATTTTCCATTGAAAAGCCCCACTTCGTGTTTAACCACTTTAGTTGTCTGACAACAACAGATAGTTAGATAGATAGCACTGTCAACAGATTAAAGCATTCAGGTGCTTCACAGAAGCAAAACCAGCAATCAGTAAATCACCAGTGTTCCCTTCAGGATGGTTGCACAATTGATTTCTTTCTTAATGGAAGCAGAGAGAGAAAGAGAGAGTATTTTGCAGTTATCCATGCTTGCTGGGAACAGTAAATGGAAATCAACTGCATAGAGTCATAGAAATGTACAGCATGGAAACAGACCCTTCGGACCAAACTGTCCATTCTGGCCAGATATCCCAACCCAATCTAGTCCCACCCGGCCCATATCCCACCAAACCCTTCCTACTCATATACCCATCCAAATGCCTCTTAAATGTTGCAATTGTACCAGCCTCCACCACTTCCTCTGGCAGCTCATTCCATATACGTACCACGTGCACAGCACAGAAACAGACCCTTCTATGCCAACCAGATATCCCAACCCAATCTAGTCCCACCTGGCAGCACCGGCCCATATCCCTCCAAACCACTCCTATTCATATACTCATCCAGAAGCTTTTTAAATGTTGCAACTGTACTAGCCTCCACCACTTACTGTGGCAGCTCACTCCGTACATGTACCACCCTCTGGGGCAACTGTACTAGCCCTGTAGGTCTCTTTTATATCTTTCCCCTCTCACCCTTAAACCTATGCCCTCTAATTCTGGACTCCCCGACCTCAGGGAAAAGACTTTATCCATTTATCCTATCCATGCACCTCATCATTTTGTAAACCCCCTCAGCCTCGAACGCTCCAGGGAAAACAGCCCCAGCCTGTTCATCCTCTCCATATAGCTCAAATCCTCCAACCTGGCAACATCCTTGTAAATCTTTTCTGAACTCTTTCAAGATTCAGAACATATTTCCGATAGGAAGGAGACCAGAATTGCACGCAATATTCCAGCAGTGGCCGAACCAGTGTCCTTGCAACATGACCTCCCAACTCCTGTACTCAATATCTGACCAATAAAGGAAAGCATACCAAACGCCTTCACTATCCTATCTACCTGCGACTCCACTTCCAAGGAGCTATGAACTTGCACTCTAAGGTCTCTTTGTTCAACAACACACCCTAGGACCTTACCATTAAGTGTATAAGTCCTGCTAAGATTTGCTTTCCCAAAATGCAGCACCTCGCATTTATCTGAATTAAACTCCATCTGCCACTTCACAGCCCATTGGCTCATCTGGTCCAGATCCTGTTGTAATCTGAGGTAACCCTCTTTGCTGTCCACTACACCTCCCATTTTGGTGTCATCTACAAACTTACTAACTGTATCTCTTATGCTCGCATCCAAATCATTTATGTAAATGACAAAAAGTAGAGGACACAGCACTGATCCTTGTGGTACTCCACTGGTCACAGGCCTCCAGTCTGAAAAACAAGCCTCCACTACCACCTTCTGTCTTCTATCTTTGAGCCAGTTCTGTATCCAAATGGCTAGGTTTCCCTGTGAACTCCATTTCAAAGCCCCATTTGAAATTCTCTTTTGTCTCAAGAACAGGAATGCTTTTTCACATCAGTCTACATTTGGTGTACAGTGTCAAGGATCTCAAACTATCATATATGTCAAAAATCATATAATTTTCATCTTGGCATAATTCAACACTCCCGCAATGATGACTCAAACCCAGGGATCAGTGTGGTGAATTGGTGGCCAGAACTGGTTGTTGATGATTCATTGAGAAGAAGGAATACAGAATCGTCATGGGTAAAATAGAATGAGTGTAAAAACATTCTGTCTAAAAACATTTTAGGCGCTGTATAATTTCAGTTGAGCATTGCAATGTGGTGGAAATCTCCACAATCATCAGAGCAAGTTGCATGATTTTGAGGACATTTTGTCCAAAATATACTTTATTCATTCTATTTTTAACAACATAGTACATGAAGCACAGGCAACACAGATCATTTTATTTCAATGCAGGGAGAGCCCCACTGTAATTGCCATCACATTCTTTAATATTTTGCTTTCAAACAAAAGTGTTGCAAGCTAGGCCACCCTTTGTCACCTATCTCCAGTGCCCTTGAGAAGGCAGGGGGCAGTGAGGGATGGGGTATGGAGAGAAGGGGAGAGAAATGAAGGAGCTAGGAGGACAGTCAATAAGAAGGAAAAAAGGTAGGGAAGAGGGGGGAGAAGGATGGGGGGATGGGAGTGGAAAGAGGTGGGTGGAAAGACGTAGGACTGGAGAGAGGTGGAGGGAGAGGAGAGAACTGGAGGGGTAGGGGTAAGGAGAGGTGGAGGGAATGGGATAGGGAGAGAGGTAGAGGGGATGGGGGAGGGAAAGAGCTGGAGGGGTTGGGGGTAGGGAGAGAGGTGGAGGGAATTGAGGGTAGGGAGAGAAGTGGAGGGGTTGGGGTTAGGGAGAGAGGTGGAGGGAATAAGAGTAGGGAGAAAGGTGGAGGGAATTGAGGGTAGGGAGAGAGGTGGAGGGAATTGATGGTAGGGAGAGAGGTGGAGCGGATAGTGGGGAAAGAAAGGTGGAGCAGATAGTGGCAGTGAGAGAGGTGGAGCGGATAGTGGGGAAAGAAAGGTGGAGCAGATAGTGGCAGTGAGAGAGGTGGAGCGGATAGTGGCAGTGAGAGAAGTGGAGCGGATAGTGGTAGTGAGAGAGGTGGAGCGGATAGTGGTAGTGAGAGAGGTGGAGCGGATAGTGGTAGTGAGAGAGGTGGAGAGGATAGTGGGGAAAGAAAGGTGGAGCAGATAGTGGCAGTGAGAGAGATGGAGCAGATAGTGGCAGTGAGAGAGGTGGAGCGGATAGTGGTAGTGAGAGAGGTGGAGCGGATAGTGGTAGTGAGAGAGGTGGAGCGGATAGCGGTAGTGAGAGAGGTGGAGGGGATAGTGGGGAAAGAAAGGTGGAGCAGATAGTGGCAGTGAGAGAGGTGGAGCGGATAGTGGCAGTGAGAGAGGTGGAGCGGATACTGGCAGTGAGAGAGGTGGAGCGGATACTGGCAGTGAGAGAGGTGGAGCGGATAGTGGTAGTGAGAGAGGTGGAGCGGATAGTGGTAGTGAGAGAGGTGGAGCGGAAAGTGGGAGTGAGAGAGGTGGAGCGGATAGTGGCAGTGAGAGAGGTGGAGCGGATAGTGGTAGTGAGAGAGGTGGAGCGGATAGTGGCAGTGAGAGAGATGGAGCGGATAGTGGTAGTGAGAGAGGTGGAGCGGATAGTGGCAGTGAGAGAGGTGGAGCGGATAGTGGTAGTGAGAGAGGTGGAGTGGATAGTGGTAGTGAGAGAGGTGGAGGGGATAGTGGGGAAAGAAAGGTGGAGCAGATAGTGGCAGTGAGAGAGGTGGAGCGGATAGTGGCAGTGAGAGAGGTGGAGCGGATAGTGGCAGTGAGAGAGGTGGAGCGGATACTGGCAGTGAGAGAGGTGGAGCGGATAGTGGCAGTGAGAGAGGTGGAGCGGATAGTGGTAGTGAGAGAGGTGAAGCGGATACTGGCAGTGAGAGAGGTGGAGCGGATAGTGGCAGTGAGAGAGGTGGAGCGGATAGTGATAGTGAGAGAGGTGGAGCGGATAGTGGCAGTGAGAGAGGTGGAGCGGATAGTGGTAGTGAGAGAGGTGGAGCGGATAGTGGCAGTGAGAGAGGTGGAGCGGATAGTGGTAGTGAGAGAGGTGGAGCGGATAGTGGCAGTGAGAGAGGTGGAGTGGATAGTGGCAGTGAGAGAGGTGGAGCGGATAGTGGTAGTGAGAGAGGTGGAGCGGATAGTGGTAGTGAGAGAGGTGAAGCGGATACTGGCAGTGAGAGAGGTGGAGCGGATAGTGGCAGTGAGAGAGGTGGAGTGGATAGTGGCAGTGAGAGAGGTGGAGCGGATAGTGGTAGTGAGAGAGGTGGAGCGGATAGTGGTAGTGAGAGAGGTGAAGCGGATAGTGGTACTGAGAGAGGTGGAGGGGATAGTGGTAGTGAGAGAGGTGGAGCGGATAGTGGTAGTGAGAGAGGTGGAGGGGATAGTGGTAGTGAGAGAGGTGGAGCGGATAGTGGTAGTGAGAGAGGTGGAGCGGATAGTGGTAGTGAGAGAGGTGGAGCGGATAGGGGAAGTGAGAGAGGTGGAGAGGATAGTGGCAGTGAGAGAGATGGAGCAGATAGTGGCAGTGAGAGAGATGGAGCAGATAGTGGCAGTGAGAGAGGTGGAGCGGATAGTGGTAGTGAGAGAGGTGGAGCGGATAGTGGTAGTGAGAGAGGTGGAGCGGATAGTGGTAGTGAGAGAGGTGGAGCGGATAGTGGCAGTGAGAGAGGTGGAGCGGATAGTGGCAGTGAGAGAGGTGGAGCAGATAGTGGCAGTGAGAGAGATGGAGCAGATAGTGGCAGTGAGAGAGGTGGAGCGGATAGTGGTAGTGAGAGAGGTGGAGCGGATAGTGGTAGTGAGAGAGGTGGAGCGGATAGCGGTAGTGAGAGAGGTGGAGGGGATAGTGGGGAAAGAAAGGTGGAGCAGATAGTGGCAGTGAGAGAGGTGGAGCGGATAGTGGCAGTGAGAGAGGTGGAGCGGATACTGGCAGTGAGAGAGGTGGAGCGGATACTGGCAGTGAGAGAGGTGGAGCGGATAGTGGTAGTGAGAGAGGTGGAGCGGATAGTGGTAGTGAGAGAGGTGGAGCGGATAGTGGGAGTGAGAGAGGTGGAGCGGATAGTGGCAGTGAGAGAGGTGGAGCGGATAGTGGTAGTGAGAGAGGTGGAGCGGATAGTGGCAGTGAGAGTGATGGAGCGGATAGTGGTAGTGAGAGAGGTGGAGCGGATAGTGGCAGTGAGAGAGGTGGAGCGGATAGTGGTAGTGAGAGAGGTGGAGTGGATAGTGGTAGTGAGAGAGGTGGAGGGGATAGTGGGGAAAGAAGGTTGGAGCAGATAGTGGCAGTGAGAGAGGTGGAGCGGATAGTGGCAGTGAGAGAGGTGGAGGCGGATAGTGGCAGTGAGAGAGGTGGAGCGGATACTGGCAGTGAGAGAGGTGGAGCGGATAGTGGCAGTGAGAGAGGTGGAGCGGATAGTGGCAGTGAGAGAGGTGGAGTGGATAGTGGCAGTGAGAGAGGTGGAGCGGATAGTGGTAGTGAGAGAGGTGAAGCGGATACTGGCAGTGAGAGAGGTGGAGCGGATAGTGGCAGTGAGAGAGGTGGAGCGGATAGTGGTAGTGAGAGAGGTGGAGCGGATAGTGGCAGTGAGAGAGGTGGAGCGGATAGTGGTAGTGAGAGAGGTGGAGCGGATAGTGGCAGTGAGAGAGGTGGAGTGGATAGTGGCAGTGAGAGAGGTGGAGCGGATAGTGGTAGTGAGAGAGGTGGAGCGGATAGTGGTAGTGAGAGAGGTGAAGCGGATACTGGCAGTGAGAGAGGTGGAGCGGATAGTGGCAGTGAGAGAGGTGGAGCGGATAGTGACAGTGAGAGAAGTGGAGCGGATAGTGGTACTGAGAGAGTTGGAGGGGATAGTGGTAGTGAGAGAGGTGGAGCGGATAGTGGTAGTGAGAGAGGTGGAGGGGATAGTGGTAGTGAGAGAGGTGGAGCGGATAGTGGTAGTGAGAGAGGTGGAGCGGATAGTGGTAGTGAGAGAGGTGGAGCGGATAGTGGTAGTGAGAGAGGTGGAGAGGATAGTGGCAGTGAGAGAGATGGAGCAGATAGTGGCAGTGAGAGAGGTGGAGCGGATAGTGGTAGTGAGAGAGGTGGAGCGGATAGTGGTAGTGAGAGAGGTGGAGCGGATACTGGTAGTGAGAGAGGTGGAGGGGATAGTGGGGAAAGAAAGGTGGAGCAGATAGTGGCATTGAGAGAGGTGGAGCGGATAGTGGCAGTGAGAGAGGTGGAGCGGATACTGGCAGTGAGAGAGGTGGAGCGGATACTGGCAGTGAGAGAGGTGGAGCGGATAGTGGTAGTGAGAGAGGTGGAGCGGATAGTGGTAGTGAGAGAGGTGGAGCGGATAGTGGCAGTGAGAGAGGTGGAGCGGATAGTGGTAGTGAGAGAGGTGGAGCGGATAGTGGCAGTGAGAGAGATGGAGCGGATAGTGGTAGTGAGAGAGGTGGAGCGGATAGTGGTAGTGAGAGAGGTGGAGTGGATAGTGGTAGTGAGAGAGGTGGAGGGGAGAGTGGGGAAAGAAAGGTGGAGCAGATAGTGGCAGTGAGAAAGGTGGAGCGGATAGTGGCAGTGAGAGACGTGGAGCGGATAGTGGCAGTGAGAGAGGTGGAGCGGATACTGGCAGTGAGAGAGGTGGAGCGGATAGTGGCAGTGAGAGAAGTGGAGTGGATAGTGGTAGTGAGAGAGGTGAAGCGGATACTGGCAGTGAGAGAGGTGGAGCGGATAGTGGCAGTGAGAGAGGTGGAGCGGATAGTGGTAGTGAGAGAGGTGGAGCGGATAGTGGCAGTGAGAGAGGTGGAGCGGATAGTGGCAGTGAGAGAGGTGGAGCGGATAGTGGTAGTGAGAGAGGTGGAGCGGATAGTGGCAGTGAGAGAGGTGGAGCGGATAGTGGTAGTGAGAGAGGTGGAGTGGATAGTGGTAGTGACAGATGTGGAGGGGATAGTGGGGAAAGAAAGGTGGAGCAGATAGTGGCAGTGACAAAGGTGGAGCGGATAGTGGCAGTGAGAGACGTGGAGCGGATAGTGGCAGTGAGAGAGGTGGAGCGGATACTGGCAGTGAGAGAGGTGGAGCGGATAGTGGCAGTGAGAGAAGTGGAGCGGATAGTGGCAGTGAGAGTGATGGAGCGGTTAGTGGTAGTGAGAGAGGTGGAGCGGATAGTGGTAGTGAGAGAGGTGGAGCGGATAGTGGTAGTGAGAGAGGTGGAGCGGATAGTGGTAGTGAGAGAGGTGGAGCGGATAGTGGTAGTGAGAGAGGTGGAGCGGATAGTGGTAGTGAGAGAGGTGGAGCGGATAGTGGTAGTGAGAGAGGTGGAGCGGATAGTGGCAGTGAGAGAAGTGGAGCGGATAGTGGCAGTGAGAGTGATGGAGCGGATAGTGGCAGTGAGAGAGGTGGAGCGGATAGTTGCAGTGAGAGAGGTGGAGCGGATAGTGGCAGTGAGAGAAGTGGAGCGGATAGTGGCAGTGAGAGTGATGGAGCGGATAGTGGCAGTGAGAGAGGTGGAGCGGATAGTGGTAGTGAGAGAGGTGGAGCGGATAGTGGTAGTGAGAGAGGTGGAGGGGATAGTGGGGAAAGAAAGGTGGAGCAGATAGTGGCAGTGAGAGAGGTGGAGTGGATAATGGCAGTGAGAGAGGTGTAGCGGATAGTGGTAGTGAGAGAGGTAGAGCGGATAGTGGTAGTGAGAGAGGGGGAGAGGATAGTGGGGAAAGAAAGGTGGAGCAGATAGTGGCAGTGAGAGAGGTGGAGCGGATAGTGGTAGTGAGAGAGGTGGAGCGGATAGTGGTAGTGAGAGAGGTGGAGCGGATAGTGGTAGTGAGAGAGGTGGAGAGGATAGTGGCAGTGAGAGAGGTGGAGGCGGATAGTGGCAGTGAGAGAGGTGGAGCGGATACTGGCAGTGAGAGAGGTGGAGCGGATAGTGGTAGTGAGAGAGGTGGAGAGGATAGTGGCAGTGAGAGAGGTGGAGGCGGATAGTGGCAGTGAGAGAGGTGGAGCGGATACTGGCAGTGAGAGAGGTGGAGCGGATAGTGGCAGTGAGAGAGGTGGAGCGGATAGTGGCAGTGAGAGAGGTGGAGCGGATAGTGGTAGTGAGAGAGGTGGAGTGGATAGTGGTAGTGAGAGAGGTGGAGGGGATAGTGGGGAAAGAAGGTTGGAGCAGATAGTGGCAGTGAGAGAGGTGGAGCGGATAGTGGCAGTGAGAGAGGTGGAGGCGGATAGTGGCAGTGAGAGAGGTGGAGCGGATACTGGCAGTGAGAGAGGTGGAGCGGATAGTGGCAGTGAGAGAGGTGGAGCGGATAGTGGCAGTGAGAGAGGTGGAGTGGATAGTGGCAGTGAGAGAGGTGGAGCGGATAGTGGTAGTGAGAGAGGTGAAGCGGATACTGGCAGTGAGAGAGGTGGAGCGGATAGTGGCAGTGAGAGAGGTGGAGCGGATAGTGGTAGTGAGAGAGGTGGAGCGGATAGTGGCAGTGAGAGAGGTGGAGCGGATAGTGGTAGTGAGAGAGGTGGAGCGGATAGTGGCAGTGAGAGAGGTGGAGTGGATAGTGGCAGTGAGAGAGGTGGAGCGGATAGTGGTAGTGAGAGAGGTGGAGCGGATAGTGGTAGTGAGAGAGGTGAAGCGGATACTGGCAGTGAGAGAGGTGGAGCGGATAGTGGCAGTGAGAGAGGTGGAGCGGATAGTGACAGTGAGAGAAGTGGAGCGGATAGTGGTACTGAGAGAGTTGGAGGGGATAGTGGTAGTGAGAGAGGTGGAGCGGATAGTGGTAGTGAGAGAGGTGGAGGGGATAGTGGTAGTGAGAGAGGTGGAGCGGATAGTGGTAGTGAGAGAGGTGGAGCGGATAGTGGTAGTGAGAGAGGTGGAGCGGATAGTGGTAGTGAGAGAGGTGGAGAGGATAGTGGCAGTGAGAGAGATGGAGCAGATAGTGGCAGTGAGAGAGGTGGAGCGGATAGTGGTAGTGAGAGAGGTGGAGCGGATAGTGGTAGTGAGAGAGGTGGAGCGGATAGTGGTAGTGAGAGAGGTGGAGGGGATAGTGGGGAAAGAAAGGTGGAGCAGATAGTGGCAGTGAGAGAGGTGGAGCGGATAGTGGCAGTGAGAGAGGTGGAGCGGATACTGGCAGTGAGAGAGGTGGAGCGGATACTGGCAGTGAGAGAGGTGGAGCGGATAGTGGTAGTGAGAGAGGTGGAGCGGATAGTGGTAGTGAGAGAGGTGGAGCGGATAGTGGCAGTGAGAGAGGTGGAGCGGATAGTGGTAGTGAGAGAGGTGGAGCGGATAGTGGCAGTGAGAGAGATGGAGCGGATAGTGGTAGTGAGAGAGGTGGAGCGGATAGTGGTAGTGAGAGAGGTGGAGTGGATAGTGGTAGTGACAGATGTGGAGGGGAGAGTGGGGAAAGAAAGGTGGAGCAGATAGTGGCAGTGAGAAAGGTGGAGCGGATAGTGGCAGTGAGAGACGTGGAGCGGATAGTGGCAGTGAGAGAGGTGGAGCGGATACTGGCAGTGAGAGAGGTGGAGCGGATAGTGGCAGTGAGAGAAGTGGAGTGGATAGTGGTAGTGAGAGAGGTGAAGCGGATACTGGCAGTGAGAGAGGTGGAGCGGATAGTGGCAGTGAGAGAGGTGGAGCGGATAGTGGTAGTGAGAGAGGTGGAGCGGATAGTGGCAGTGAGAGAGGTGGAGCGGATAGTGGCAGTGAGAGAGGTGGAGCGGATAGTGGTAGTGAGAGAGGTGGAGCGGATAGTGGCAGTGAGAGAGGTGGAGCGGATAGTGGTAGTGAGAGAGGTGGAGTGGATAGTGGTAGTGACAGATGTGGAGGGGATAGTGGGGAAAGAAAGGTGGAGCAGATAGTGGCAGTGAGAAAGGTGGAGCGGATAGTGGCAGTGAGAGACGTGGAGCGGATAGTGGCAGTGAGAGAGGTGGAGCGGATACTGGCAGTGAGAGAGGTGGAGTGGATAGTGGCAGTGAGAGAAGTGGAGCGGATAGTGGCAGTGAGAGTGATGGAGCGGTTAGTGGTAGTGAGAGAGGTGGAGCGGATAGTGGTAGTGAGAGAGGTGGAGCGGATAGTGGTAGTGAGAGAGGTGGAGCGGATAGTGGTAGTGAGAGAGGTGGAGCGGATAGTGGTAGTGAGAGAGGTGGAGCGGATAGTGGTAGTGAGAGAGGTGGAGCGGATAGTGGCAGTGAGAGAAGTGGAGCGGATAGTGGCAGTGAGAGTGATGGAGCGGATAGTGGCAGTGAGAGAGGTGGAGCGGATAGTTGCAGTGAGAGAGGTGGAGCGGATAGTGGCAGTGAGAGAAGTGGAGCGGATAGTGGCAGTGAGAGTGATGGAGCGGATAGTGGCAGTGAGAGAGGTGGAGCGGATAGTGGTAGTGAGAGAGGTGGAGCGGATAGTGATAGTGAGAGAGGTGGAGGGGATAGTGGGGAAAGAAAGGTGGAGCAGATAGTGGCAGTGAGAGAGGTGGAGTGGATAATGGCAGTGAGAGAGGTGGAGCGGATAGTGGTAGTGAGAGAGGTAGAGCGGATAGTGGAAGTGAGAGAGGGGGAGGGGATAGTGGGGAAAGAAAGGTGGAGCAGATAGTGGCAGTGAGAGAGGTGGAGCGGATAGTGGTAGTGAGAGAGGTGGAGCGGATAGTGGTAGTGAGAGAGGTGGAGCGGATAGTGGTAGTGAGAGAGGTGGAGCGGATAGTGGTAGTGAGAGAGGTGGAGAGGATAGTGGCAGTGAGAGAGATGGAGCAGATAGTGGCAGTGAGAGAGGTGGAGCGGATAGTGGTAGTGAGAGAGGTGGAGCGGATAGTGGTAGTGAGAGAGGTGGAGCGGATAGTGGTAGTGAGAGAGGTGGAGGGGATAGTGGGGAAAGAAAGGTGGAGCAGATAGTGGCAGTGAGAGAGGTGGAGCGGATAGTGGCAGTGAGAGAGGTGGAGCGGATACTGGCAGTGAGAGAGGTGGAGCGGATACTGGCAGTGAGAGAGGTGGAGCGGATAGTGGTAGTGAGAGAGGTGGAGCGGATAGTGGTAGTGAGAGAGATGGAGCGGATAGTGGTAGTGAGAGAGGTGGAGCGGATAGTGGCAGTGAGAGAGGTGGAGTGGATAGTGGTAGTGAGAGAGGTGGAGCGGATACTGGCAGTGAGAGAGGTGGAGCGGATAGTGGCAGTGAGAGAGATGGAGCGGATTGTGGTAGTGAGAGAGGTGGAGCGGATAGTGGTAGTGAGAGAGGTGGAGTGGATAGTGGTAGTGACAGATGTGGAGGGGATAGTGGGGAAAGAAAGGTGGAGCAGATAGTGGCAGTGAGAAAGGTGGAGCGGATAGTGGCAGTGAGAGACGTGGAGCGGATAGTGGCAGTGAGAGAGGTGGAGCGGATACTGGCAGTGAGAGAGGTGGAGCGGATAGTGGCAGTGAGAGAAGTGGAGCGGATAGTGGTAGTGAGAGAGGTGAAGCGGATACTGGCAGTGAGAGAGGTGGAGCGGATAGTGGCAGTGAGAGAGGTGGAGCGGATAGTGGTAGTGAGAGAGGTGGAGCGGATAGTGGCAGTGAGAGAGGTGGAGCGGATAGTGGCAGTGAGAGAGGTGGAGCGGATAGTGGTAGTGAGAGAGGTGGAGCGGATAGTGGCAGTGAGAGAGGTGGAGCGGATAGTGGTAGTGAGAGAGGTGGAGTGGATAGTGGTAGTGACAGATGTGGAGGGGATAGTGGGGAAAGAAAGGTGGAGCAGATAGTGGCAGTGAGAAAGGTGGAGCGGATAGTGGCAGTGAGAGACGTGGAGCGGATAGTGGCAGTGAGAGAGGTGGAGCGGATACTGGCAGTGAGAGAGGTGGAGCGGATAGTGGCAGTGAGAGAAGTGGAGCGGATAGTGGCAGTGAGAGTGATGGAGCGGATAGTGGTAGTGAGAGAGGTGGAGCGGATAGTGGTAGTGAGAGAGGTGGAGCGGATAGTGGTAGTGAGAGAGGTGGAGCGGATAGTGGTAGTGAGAGAGGTGGAGCGGATAGTGGTAGTGAGAGAGGTGGAGCGGATAGTGGTAGTGAGAGAGGTGGAGCGGATAGTGGCAGTGAGAGAAGTGGAGCGGATAGTGGCAGTGAGAGTGATGGAGCGGATAGTGGCAGTGAGAGAGGTGGAGCGGATAGTTGCAGTGAGAGAGGTGGAGCGGATAGTGGCAGTGAGAGAAGTGGAGCGGATAGTGGCAGTGAGAGTGATGGAGCGGATAGTGGCAGTGCGAGAGGTGGAGCGGATAGTGGTAGTGAGAGAGGTGGAGCGGATAGTGGTAGTGAGAGAGGTGGAGGGGATAGTGGGGAAAGAAAGGTGGAGCAGATAGTGGCAGTGAGAGAGGTGGAGTGGATAGTGGCAGTGAGAGAGGTGGAGCGGATAGTGGTAGTAAGAGAGGTAGAGCGGATAGTGGTAGTGAGAGAGGGGGAGGGGATAGTGGGGAAAGAAAGGTGGAGCAGATAGTGGCAGTGAGAGAGGTGGAGCGGATAGTGGCAGTGAGAGAGGTGGAGCGGATACTAGCAGTGAGAGAGGTGGAGCGGATAGTGGCAGTGAGAGAGGTGGAGCGGATAGTGGTAGTGAGAGAGGTGAAGCGGATACTGGCAGTGAGAGAGGTGGAGCGGATAGTGGCAGTGAGAGAGATGGAGCGGATTGTGGTAGTGAGAGAGGTGGAGCGGATAGTGGTAGTGAGAGAGGTGGAGTGGATAGTGGTAGTGACAGATGTGGAGGGGATAGTGGGGAAAGAAAGGTGGAGCAGATAGTGGCAGTGAGAAAGGTGGAGCGGATAGTGGCAGTGAGAGACGTGGAGCGGATAGTGGCAGTGAGAGATGTGGAGCGGATACTGGCAGTGAGAGAGGTGGAGCGGATAGTGGCAGTGAGAGAAGTGGAGCGGATAGTGGTAGTGAGAGAGGTGAAGCGGATACTGGCAGTGAGAGAGGTGGAGCGGATAGTGGCAGTGAGAGAGGTGGAGCGGATAGTGGTAGTGAGAGAGGTGGAGCGGATAGTGGCAGTGAGAGAGGTGGAGCGGATAGTGGCAGTGAGAGAGGTGGAGCGGATAGTGGTAGTGAGAGAGGTGGAGCGGATAGTGGCAGTGAGAGAGGTGGAGCGGATAGTGGTAGTGAGAGAGGTGGAGTGGATAGTGGTAGTGACAGATGTGGAGGGGATAGTGGGGAAAGAAAGGTGGAGCAGATAGTGGCAGTGAGAAAGGTGGAGCGGATAGTGGCAGTGAGAGACGTGGAGCGGATAGTGGCAGTGAGAGAGGTGGAGCGGATACTGGCAGTGAGAGAGGTGGAGCGGATAGTGGCAGTGAGAGAAGTGGAGCGGATAGTGGCAGTGAGAGTGATGGAGCGGATAGTGGTAGTGAGAGAGGTGGAGCGGATAGTGGTAGTGAGAGAGGTGGAGCGGATAGTGGTAGTGAGAGAGGTGGAGCGGATAGTGGTAGTGAGAGAGGTGGAGCGGATAGTGGTAGTGAGAGAGGTGGAGCGGATAGTGGTAGTGAGAGAGGTGGAGCGGATAGTGGCAGTGAGAGAAGTGGAGCGGATAGTGGCAGTGAGAGTGATGGAGCGGATAGTGGCAGTGAGAGAGGTGGAGCGGATAGTTGCAGTGAGAGAGGTGGAGCGGATAATGGCAGTGAGAGAAGTGGAGCGGATAGTGGCAGTGAGAGTGATGGAGCGGATAGTGGCAGTGCGAGAGGTGGAGCGGATAGTGGTAGTGAGAGAGGTGGAGCGGATAGTGGTAGTGAGAGAGGTGGAGGGGATAGTGGGGAAAGAAAGGTGGAGCAGATAGTGGCAGTGAGAGAGGTGGAGTGGATAGTGGCAGTGAGAGAGGTGGAGCGGATAGTGGTAGTAAGAGAGGTAGAGCGGATAGTGGTAGTGAGAGAGGGGGAGGGGATAGTGGGGAAAGAAAGGTGGAGCAGATAGTGGCAGTGAGAGAGGTGGAGCGGATAGTGGCAGTGAGAGAGGTGGAGCGGATACTAGCAGTGAGAGAGGTGGAGCGGATAGTGGCAGTGAGAGAGGTGGAGCGGATAGTGGTAGTGAGAGAGGTGAAGCGGATACTGGCAGTGAGAGAGGTGGAGCGGATAGTGGCAGTGAGAGAGGTGGAGCGGATAGTGGTAGTGAGAGAGGTGGAGCGGATAGTGGCAGTGAGAGAGGTGGAGCGGATAGTGGCAGTGAGAGAGGTGGAGCGGATAGTGGTAGTGAGAGAGGTGGAGCGGATAGTGGCAGTGAGAGAGGTGGAGCGGATAGTGGCAGTGAGAGAGGTGGAGCGGATAGTGGTAGTGAGAGAGGTGGAGCGGATAGTGGCAGTGAGAGAGGTGGAGCGGATAGTGGCAGTGAGAGAGGTGGAGCGGATAGTGGTAGTGAGAGAGGTGGAGCGGATAGTGGTAGTGAGAGAGGTGGAGGGAATAGTGGGGAAAGAAAGGTGGAGCAGATACTAGCAGTGAGAGAGGTGGAGCGGATAGTGGCAGTGAGAGAGGTGGAGCGGATAGTGGTAGTGAGAGAGGTGGAGCGGATAGTGGCAGTGAGAGAGGTGGAGCGGATAGTGGTAGTGAGAGAGGTGGAGCGGATAGTGGCAGTGAGAGAGATGGAGCGGATAGTGGTTGTGAGAGAGGTGGAGCGGATACTGGCAGTGAGAGAGGTGGAGCGGATAGTGGCAGTGAGAGAGGTGGAGCGGATAGTGGTAGTGAGAGAGGTGGAGCGGATAGTGGTAGTGAGAGAGGTGTAGCGGATAGTGGTAGTGAGAGAGGTGGAGCAGATAGTGGTAGTGAGAGAGGTGGAGCGGATAGTGGCAGTGAGAGAGGTGGAGCGGATAGTGGCAATGAGAGAGGTGGAGCGGATAGTGGCAGTGAGAGAGGTGGAGCGGATAGTGGTAGTGAGAGAGGAGGAGCGGATAGTGGCAGTGAGAGAGGTGGAGCGGATAGTGGTAGTGAGAGAGGTGGAGCGGATAGTGGCAGTGAGAGAGGTGGAGTGGATAGTGGCAGTGAGAGAGGTGGAGCGGATAGTGGCAGTGAGAGAAGTGGAGCGGATAGTGGTAGTGAGAGAGGTGGAGGGGATAGTGGTAGTGAGAGAGGTGGAGCGGATAGTGGTAGTGAGAGAGGTGGAGGGGATAGTGGTAGTGAGAGAGGTGGAGCGGATAGTGGTAGTGAGAGAGGTGGAGCGGATAGTGGTAGTGAGAGAGGTGGAGAGGATAGTGGGGAAAGAAAGGTGGAGCAGATAGTGGCAGTGAGAGAGATGGAGCAGATAGTGGCAGTGAGAGAGGTGGAGCGGATAGTGGTAGTGAGAGAGGTGGAGCGGATAGTGGTCGTGAGAGAGGTGGAGCGGATAGTGGCAGTGAGAGAGGTGGAGCGGATAGTGGCAGTGAGAGAGGTGGAGCGGATAGTGGCAGTGAGAGAGGTGGAGCGGATAGTGGCAGAGAGAGAGGTGGAGCAGATAGTGGTAGTGAGAGAGGTGGAGCGGATAGTGGTAGTGAGAGAGGTGGAGGGGATACTGGGGAAAGAAAGGTGGAGCAGATACTAGCAGTGAGAGAGGTGGAGCGGATAGTGGTAGTGAGAGAGGTGGAGGGGATAGTGGTAGTGAGAGAGGTGGAGCGGATAGTGGTAGTGAGAGAGGTGGAGCGGATAGTGGTAGTGAGAGAGGTGGAGAGGATAGTGGGGAAAGAAAGGTGGAGCAGATAGTGGCAGTGAGAGAGATGGAGCAGATAGTGGCAGTGAGAGAGGTGGAGCGGATAGTGGTAGTGAGAGAGGTGGAGCGGATAGTGGCAGTGAGAGAAGTGGAGCGGATAGTGGTAGTGAGAGAGGTGGAGCGGATACTGGCAGTGAGAGAGGTGGAGCGGATAGTGGTAGTGAGAGAGGTGAAGCGGACACTGGCAGTGAGAGAGGTGGAGCGGATAGTGGCAGTGAGAGAGGTGGAGCGGATAGTGGCAGTGAGAGAGGTGGAGCGGATAGTGGTAGTGAGAGAGGTGGAGCGGATAGTGGTAGTGAGAGAGGTGGAGGGGATGGTGGGGAAAGAAAGGTGGAGCAGATAGTGGCAGTGAGAGAGGTGGAGCGGATAGTGGTAGTGAGAGAGGTGGAGCGGATAGTGGCAGTGAGAGAGGTGGAGCGGATAGTGGCAGTGAGAGAGGTGGAGCGGATAGTGGTAGTGAGAGAGGTGGAGCGGATAGTGGTAGTGAGAGAGGTGGAGCGGATAGTGGTAGTGAGAGAGGTGGAGCAGATAGTGGTAGTGAGAGAGGTGGAGCGGATAGTGGCAGTGAGAGAGGTGGATCGGATAGTGGCAGTGAGAGAGGTGGAGCGGATAGTGGTAGTGAGAGAGGTGGAGCGGATAGTGGCAGTGAGAGAGGTGGAGCGGATAGTGGTAGTGAGAGAGGTGGAGCGGATAGTGGCAGTGAGAGAGGTGGAGTGGATAGTGGCAGTGAGAGAGGTGGAGCGGATAGTGGCAGTGAGAGAAGTGGAGCGGATAGTGGTAGTGAGAGAGGTGGAGGGGATAATGGTAGTGAGAGAGGTGGAGCGGATAGTGGTAGTGAGAGAGGTGGAGGGGATAGTGGTAGTGAGAGAGGTGGAGCGGATAGTGGTAGTGAGAGAGGTGGAGCGGATAGTGGTAGTGAGAGAGGTGGAGAGGATAGTGGGGAAAGAAAGGTGGAGCGGATATTGGTAGTGAGAGAGGTGGAGCAGATAGTGGTAGTGAGAGAGGTGGAGCGGATAGTGGCAGTGAGAGAGGTGGATCGGATAGTGGCAGTGAGAGAGGTGGAGCGGATAGTGGTAGTGAGAGAGGTGGAGCGGATAGTGGCAGTGAGAGAGGTGGAGCGGATAGTGGTAGTGAGAGAGGTGGAGCGGATAGTGGCAGTGAGAGAGGTGGAGTGGATAGTGGCAGTGAGAGAGGTGGAGCGGATAGTGGCAGTGAGAGAAGTGGAGCGGATAGTGGTAGTGAGAGAGGTGGAGGGGATAGTGGTAGTGAGAGAGGTGGAGCGGATAGTGGTAGTGAGAGAGGTGGAGGGGATAGTGGTAGTGAGAGAGGTGGAGGGGATAGTGGTAGTGAGAGAGGTGGAGCGGATAGTGGTAGTGAGAGAGGTGGAGCGGATAGTGGTAGTGAGAGAGGTGGAGGGGATAGTGGGGAAAGAAAGGTGGAGCAGATACTAGCAGTGAGAGAGGTGGAGCGGATAGTGGCAGTGAGATAGGTGGAGCGGATAGTGGTAGTGAGAGAGGTGGAGCGGATCGTGGCAGTGAGAGAGGTGGAGCGGATAGTGGTAGTGAGAGAGGTGGAGCGGATAGTGGCAGTGAGAGAGATGGAGCGGATAGTGGTAGTGAGAGAGGTGGAGCGGATAGTGGCAGTGAGAGAGGTGGAGCGGATAGTGGCAGTGAGAGAGGTGGAGCGGATAGTGGTAGTGAGAGAGGTGGAGCGGATAGTGGTAGTGAGAGAGGTGGAGCGGATAGTGGCAGTGAGAGAGATGGAGCGGATAGTGGTAGTGAGAGAGGTGGAGCGGATAGTGGCAGTGAGAGAGGTGGAGCGGATAGTGGCAGTGAGAGAGGTGGAGCGGATAGTGGTAGTGAGAGAGGTGGAGGGGATAGTGGGGAAAGAAAGGTGGAGCAGATAGTGGCAGTGAGAGAGGTGGAGCGGATACTGGCAGTGAGAGAGGTGGAGCGGATAGTGGCAGTGAGAGAGGTGGAGCGGATAGTGGTAGTGAGAGAGATGGAGCGGATACTGGCAGTGAGAGAGGTGGAGCGGATAGTGGTAGTGAGAGAGGTGAAGCGGATTCTGGCAGTGAGAGAGGTGGAGCGGATAGTGGTAGTGAGAGAGGTGAAGCGGATTCTGGCAGTGAGAGAGGTGGAGCGGATAGTGGTAGTGAGAGAGGTGGAGCGGATAGTGGTAGTGAGAGAGGTGAAGCGGATACTGGCAGTGAGAGAGGTGGAGCGGATAGTGGCAGTGAGAGAGGTGGAGTGGATAGTGGTAGTGAGAGAGGTGGAGCGGATAGTGGTAGTGAGAGAGGTGGAGCGGATAGTGGCAGTGAGAGAGATGGAGCGGATAGTGGTAGTGAGAGAGGTGGAGCGGATAGTGGCAGTGAGAGAGGTGGAGCGGATAGTGGCAGTGAGAGAGGTGGAGCGGATAGTGGTAGTGAGAGAGGTGGAGGGGATAGTGGGGAAAGAAAGGTGGAGCAGATAGTGGCAGTGAGAGAGGTGGAGCGGATACTGGCAGTGAGAGAGGTGGAGCGGATAGTGGCAGTGAGAGAGGTGGAGCGGATAGTGGTAGTGAGAGAGATGGAGCGGATACTGGCAGTGAGAGAGGTGGAGCGGATAGTGGTAGTGAGAGAGGTGAAGCGGATTCTGGCAGTGAGAGAGGTGGAGCGGATAGTGGTAGTGAGAGAGGTGAAGCGGATTCTGGCAGTGAGAGAGGTGGAGCGGATAGTGGTAGTGAGAGAGGTGGAGCGGATAGTAGCAGTGAGAGAGGTGGAGCGGATAGTGGCAGTGAGAGAGGTGGAGCGGATAGTGGCAGTGAGAGAGGTGGAGCGGATAGTGGTAGTGAGAGAGGTGGAGCGGATAGTGGCAGTGAGAGAGGTGGAGCGGATAGTGGTAGTGAGAGAGGTGGAGCGGATAGTGGTAGTGAGAGAGGTGGAGCGGATAGTGGCAGTGAGAGAGATGGAGCGGACAGTGGCAGTGAGAGAGGTGGAGCAGATAGTGGTAGTGAGAGAGGTGGAGCGGATAGTGGCAGTGAGAGAGGTGGAGCGGATAGTGGCAGTGAGAGAGGTGGAGCGGATACTGGCAGTGAGAGAGGTGGAGCGGATACTGGCAGTGAGAGAGGTGGAGCGGATAGTGGTAGTGAGAGAGGTGGAGCGGATAGTGGCAGTGAGAGAGGTGGAGCGGATAGTGGCAGTGAGAGAGGTGGAGCGGATAGTGGTAGTGAGAGAGGTGGAGCGGATAGTGGCAGTGAGAGAGATGGAGCGGATAGTGGCAGTGAGAGAGGTGGAGCAGATAGTGGCAGTGAGAGAGGTGGAGCGGATAGTGGTAGTGAGAGAGGTGGAGCGGATAGTGGCAGTGAGGGAGATGGAGCAGATAGTGGTAGTGAGAGAGGTGGAGGGGATAGTGGTAGTGAGAGATGTGGAGGGGATAGTGGGGAAAGAAAGGTGGAGCAGATAGTGGCAATGAGAAAGGTGGAGCGGATAGTGGCAGTGAGAGAGATGGAGCGGATAGTGGCAGTGAGAGAGGTGGAGCAGATAGTGGCAGTGAGAGAGGTGGAGCGGATAGTGGTAGTGAGAGAGGTGGAGCGGATAGTGGCAGTGAGAGAGATGGAGCGGATAGTGGTAGTGAGAGATGTGGAGGGGATAGTGGGGAAAGAAAGGTGGAGCAGATAGTTGCAGTGAGAAAGGTGGAGCGGATAGTGGCAGTGAGAGAAGTGGAGCGGATAGTGGTAGTGAGAGAGGTGGAGCGGATACTGGCAGTGAGAGAGGTGGAGCGGATAGTGGTAGTGAGAGAGGTGAAGCGGACACTGGCAGTGAGAGAGGTGGAGCGGATAGTGGCAGTGAGAGAGGTGGAGCGGATAGTGGCAGTGAGAGAGGTGGAGCGGATAGTGGTAGTGAGAGAGGTGGAGCGGATAGTGGTAGTGAGAGAGGTGGAGGGGATGGTGGGGAAAGAAAGGTGGAGCAGATAGTGGCAGTGAGAGAGGTGGAGCGGATAGTGGTAGTGAGAGAGGTGGAGCGGATAGTGGCAGTGAGAGAGGTGGAGCGGATAGTGGCAGTGAGAGAGGTGGAGCGGATAGTGGTAGTGAGAGAGGTGGAGCGGATAGTGGTAGTGAGAGAGGTGGAGCGGATAGTGGTAGTGAGAGAGGTGGAGCAGATAGTGGTAGTGAGAGAGGTGGAGCGGATAGTGGCAGTGAGAGAGGTGGATCGGATAGTGGCAGTGAGAGAGGTGGAGCGGATAGTGGTAGTGAGAGAGGTGGAGCGGATAGTGGCAGTGAGAGAGGTGGAGCGGATAGTGGTAGTGAGAGAGGTGGAGCGGATAGTGGCAGTGAGAGAGGTGGAGTGGATAGTGGCAGTGAGAGAGGTGGAGCGGATAGTGGCAGTGAGAGAAGTGGAGCGGATAGTGGTAGTGAGAGAGGTGGAGGGGATAATGGTAGTGAGAGAGGTGGAGCGGATAGTGGTAGTGAGAGAGGTGGAGGGGATAGTGGTAGTGAGAGAGGTGGAGCGGATAGTGGTAGTGAGAGAGGTGGAGCGGATAGTGGTAGTGAGAGAGGTGGAGAGGATAGTGGGGAAAGAAAGGTGGAGCGGATATTGGTAGTGAGAGAGGTGGAGCAGATAGTGGTAGTGAGAGAGGTGGAGCGGATAGTGGCAGTGAGAGAGGTGGATCGGATAGTGGCAGTGAGAGAGGTGGAGCGGATAGTGGTAGTGAGAGAGGTGGAGCGGATAGTGGCAGTGAGAGAGGTGGAGCGGATAGTGGTAGTGAGAGAGGTGGAGCGGATAGTGGCAGTGAGAGAGGTGGAGTGGATAGTGGCAGTGAGAGAGGTGGAGCGGATAGTGGCAGTGAGAGAAGTGGAGCGGATAGTGGTAGTGAGAGAGGTGGAGGGGATAGTGGTAGTGAGAGAGGTGGAGCGGATAGTGGTAGTGAGAGAGGTGGAGGGGATAGTGGTAGTGAGAGAGGTGGAGGGGATAGTGGTAGTGAGAGAGGTGGAGCGGATAGTGGTAGTGAGAGAGGTGGAGCGGATAGTGGTAGTGAGAGAGGTGGAGGGGATAGTGGGGAAAGAAAGGTGGAGCAGATACTAGCAGTGAGAGAGGTGGAGCGGATAGTGGCAGTGAGATAGGTGGAGCGGATAGTGGTAGTGAGAGAGGTGGAGCGGATCGTGGCAGTGAGAGAGGTGGAGCGGATAGTGGTAGTGAGAGAGGTGGAGCGGATAGTGGCAGTGAGAGAGATGGAGCGGATAGTGGTAGTGAGAGAGGTGGAGCGGATAGTGGCAGTGAGAGAGGTGGAGCGGATAGTGGCAGTGAGAGAGGTGGAGCGGATAGTGGTAGTGAGAGAGGTGGAGCGGATAGTGGTAGTGAGAGAGGTGGAGCGGATAGTGGCAGTGAGAGAGATGGAGCGGATAGTGGTAGTGAGAGAGGTGGAGCGGATAGTGGCAGTGAGAGAGGTGGAGCGGATAGTGGCAGTGAGAGAGGTGGAGCGGATAGTGGTAGTGAGAGAGGTGGAGGGGATAGTGGGGAAAGAAAGGTGGAGCAGATAGTGGCAGTGAGAGAGGTGGAGCGGATACTGGCAGTGAGAGAGGTGGAGCGGATAGTGGCAGTGAGAGAGGTGGAGCGGATAGTGGTAGTGAGAGAGATGGAGCGGATACTGGCAGTGAGAGAGGTGGAGCGGATAGTGGTAGTGAGAGAGGTGAAGCGGATTCTGGCAGTGAGAGAGGTGGAGCGGATAGTGGTAGTGAGAGAGGTGAAGCGGATTCTGGCAGTGAGAGAGGTGGAGCGGATAGTGGTAGTGAGAGAGGTGGAGCGGATAGTGGTAGTGAGAGAGGTGAAGCGGATACTGGCAGTGAGAGAGGTGGAGCGGATAGTGGCAGTGAGAGAGGTGGAGTGGATAGTGGTAGTGAGAGAGGTGGAGCGGATAGTGGTAGTGAGAGAGGTGGAGCGGATAGTGGCAGTGAGAGAGATGGAGCGGATAGTGGTAGTGAGAGAGGTGGAGCGGATAGTGGCAGTGAGAGAGGTGGAGCGGATAGTGGCAGTGAGAGAGGTGGAGCGGATAGTGGTAGTGAGAGAGGTGGAGGGGATAGTGGGGAAAGAAAGGTGGAGCAGATAGTGGCAGTGAGAGAGGTGGAGCGGATACTGGCAGTGAGAGAGGTGGAGCGGATAGTGGCAGTGAGAGAGGTGGAGCGGATAGTGGTAGTGAGAGAGATGGAGCGGATACTGGCAGTGAGAGAGGTGGAGCGGATAGTGGTAGTGAGAGAGGTGAAGCGGATTCTGGCAGTGAGAGAGGTGGAGCGGATAGTGGTAGTGAGAGAGGTGAAGCGGATTCTGGCAGTGAGAGAGGTGGAGCGGATAGTGGTAGTGAGAGAGGTGGAGCGGATAGTAGCAGTGAGAGAGGTGGAGCGGATAGTGGCAGTGAGAGAGGTGGAGCGGATAGTGGCAGTGAGAGAGGTGGAGCGGATAGTGGTAGTGAGAGAGGTGGAGCGGATAGTGGCAGTGAGAGAGGTGGAGCGGATAGTGGTAGTGAGAGAGGTGGAGCGGATAGTGGTAGTGAGAGAGGTGGAGCGGATAGTGGCAGTGAGAGAGATGGAGCGGACAGTGGCAGTGAGAGAGGTGGAGCAGATAGTGGTAGTGAGAGAGGTGGAGCGGATAGTGGCAGTGAGAGAGGTGGAGCGGATAGTGGCAGTGAGAGAGGTGGAGCGGATAGTGGTAGTGAGAGAGGTGGAGCGGATAGTGGTAGTGAGAGAGGTGGAGCGGATAGTGGCAGTGAGAGAGGTGGAGCGGATAGTGGTAGTGAGAGAGGTGGAGCGGATAGTGGTAGTGAGAGAGGTGGAGGGGATAGTGGGGAAAGAAAGGTGGAGCAGATAGTGGCAGTGAGAGAGGTGGAGCGGATAGTGGCAGTGAGAGAGGTGGAGCGGATACTGGCAGTGAGAGAGGTGGAGCGGATACTGGCAGTGAGAGAGGTGGAGCGGATAGTGGTAGTGAGAGAGGTGGAGCGGATAGTGGTAGTGAGAGAGGTGGAGCGGATAGTGGTAGTGAGAGAGGTGGAGGGGATAGTGGTAATGAGAGATGTGGAGGGGATAGTGGGGAAAGAAAGGTGGAGCAGATAGTGGCAATGAGAAAGGTGGAGCGGATAGTGGCAGTGAGAGAGATGGAGCGGATAGTGGCAGTGAGAGAGGTGGAGCAGATAGTGGCAGTGAGAGAGGTGGAGCGGATAGTGGTAGTGAGAGAGGTGGAGCGGATAGTGGCAGTGAGAGAGATGGAGCGGATAGTGGTAGTGAGAGATGTGGAGGGGATAGTGGGGAAAGAAAGGTGGAGCAGATAGTTGCAGTGAGAAAGGTGGAGCGGATAGTGGCAGTGAGAGAGGTGGAGCGGATAGTGGTAGTGAGAGAGGTGGAGCGGATACTGGCAGTGAGAGAGGTGGAGCGGATAGTGGTAGTGAGAGAGGTGAAGCGGACACTGGCAGTGAGAGAGGTGGAGCGGATAGTGGCAGTGAGAGAGGTGGAGCGGATAGTGGCAGTGAGAGAGGTGGAGCGGATAGTGGTAGTGAGAGAGGTGGAGCGGATAGTGGTAGTGAGAGAGGTGGAGGGGATGGTGGGGAAAGAAAGGTGGAGCAGATAGTGGCAGTGAGAGAGGTGGAGCGGATAGTGGTAGTGAGAGAGGTGGAGCGGATAGTGGCAGTGAGAGAGGTGGAGCGGATAGTGGCAGTGAGAGAGGTGGAGCGGATAGTGGTAGTGAGAGAGGTGGAGCGGATAGTGGTAGTGAGAGAGGTGGAGCGGATAGTGGTAGTGAGAGAGGTGGAGCAGATAGTGGTAGTGAGAGAGGTGGAGCGGATAGTGGCAGTGAGAGAGGTGGATCGGATAGTGGCAGTGAGAGAGGTGGAGCGGATAGTGGTAGTGAGAGAGGTGGAGCGGATAGTGGCAGTGAGAGAGGTGGAGCGGATAGTGGTAGTGAGAGAGGTGGAGCGGATAGTGGCAGTGAGAGAGGTGGAGTGGATAGTGGCAGTGAGAGAGGTGGAGCGGATAGTGGCAGTGAGAGAAGTGGAGCGGATAGTGGTAGTGAGAGAGGTGGAGGGGATAGTGGTAGTGAGAGGGGTGGAGCGGATAGTGGTAGTGAGAGAGGTGGAGGGGATAGTGGTAGTGAGAGAGGTGGAGCGGATAGTGGTAGTGAGAGAGGTGGAGTGGATAGTGGTAGTGAGAGAGGTGGAGAGGATAGTGGGGAAAGAAAGGTGGAGCAGATAGTGGCAGTGAGAGAGATGGAGCAGATAGTGGCAGTGAGAGAGGTGGAGCGGATAGTGGTAGTGAGAGAGGTGGAGCGGATAGTGGTAGTGAGAGAGGTGGAGCGGATAGTGGCAGTGAGAGAGGTGGAGCGGATAGTGGCAGTGAGAGAGGTGGAGCGGATAGTGGTAGTGAGAGAGGTGGAGCGGATAGTGGCAGTGAGAGAGGTGGAGCGGATAGTGGCAGTGAGAGAGGTGGAGCGGATAGTGGTAGTGAGAGAGGTGGAGCGGATAGTGGTAGTGAGAGAGGTGGAGGGGATAGTGGGGAAAGAAAGGTGGAGCAGATACTAGCAGTGAGAGAGGTGGAGCGGATAGTGGCAGTGAGAGAGGTGGAGCGGATAGTGGCAGTGAGAGAGGTGGAGCGGATAGTGGTAGTGAGAGAGGTGGAGCGGATAGTGGCAGTGAGAGAGATGGAGCGGATAGTGGTAGTGAGAGAGGTGGAGCGGATAGTGGCAGTGAGAGAGGTGGAGCGGATAGTGGCAGTGAGAGAGGTGGAGCGGGTAGTGGTAGTGAGAGAGGTGGAGCGGATAGTGGTAGTGAGAGAGGTGGAGCGGATAGTGGCAGTGAGAGAGATGGAGCGGATAGTGGTAGTGAGAGAGGTGGAGCGGATAGTGGCAGTGAGAGAGGTGGAGCGGATAGTGGTAGTGAGAGAGGTGGAGGGGATAGTGGGGAAAGAAAGGTGGAGCAGATAGTGGCAGTGAGAGAGGTGGAGCGGATACTGGCAGTGAGAGAGGTGGAGCGGATAGTGGCAGTGAGAGAGGTGGAGCGGATAGTGGTAGTGAGAGAGATGGAGCGGATACTGGCAGTGAGAGAGGTGGAGCGGATATTGGCAGTGAGAGAGGTGGAGCGGATAGTGGTAGTGAGAGAGGTGAAGCGGATTCTGGCAGTGAGAGAGGTGGAGCGGATAGTGGTAGTGAGAGAGGTGAAGCGGATAGTAGCAGTGAGAGAGGTGGAGAGGATAGTGGCAGTGAGAGAGGTGGAGCGGATAGTGGCAGTGAGAGAGGTGGAGGGGATAGTGGTAGTGAGAGAGGTGGAGCGGATAGTGGCAGTGAGAGAGGTGGAGCGGATAGTGGTAGTGAGAGAGGTGGAGCGGATAGTGGTAGTGAGAGAGGTGGAGCGGATAGTGGCAGTGAGAGAGATGGAGCGGATAGTGGCAGTGAGAGAGGTGGAGCAGATAGTGGTAGTGAGAGACGTGGAGCGGATAGTGGCAGTGAGAGAGGTGGAGCGGATAGTGGCAGTGAGAGAGGTGGAGCGGATAGTGGTAGTGAGAGAGGTGGAGCGGATAGTGGTAGTGAGAGAGGTGGAGCGGATAGTGGCAGTGAGAGAGGTGGAGCAGATAGTGGTAGTGAGAGAGGTGGAGCGGATAGTGGAAGTGAGAGAGGTGGAGCGGATAGAGGCAGTGAGAGAGGTGGAGCGGATAGTGGTAGTGAGAGAGGTGGAGCGGATAGTGGCAGTGAGAGAGGTGGAGCGGATAGGGGTAGTGAGAGAGGTGGAGCGGATAGTGGCAGTGAGAGAGGTGGAGTGGATAGTGGCAGTGAGAGAGGTGGAGCGGATAGTGGCAGTGAGAGAAGTGGAGCGCATAGTGGTAGTGAGAGAGGTGGAGGGGATAGTGGTAGTGAGAGAGGTGGAGCGGATAGTGGTAGTGAGAGAGGTTGAGCGGATAGTGGTAGTGAGAGAGGTGGAGCGGATAGTGGTAGTGAGAGAGGTGGAGAGGATAGTGGGGAAAGAAAGGTGGAGCAGATAGTGGCAGTGAGAGAGATGGAGCAGATAGTGGCAGTGAGAGAGGTGGAGCGGATAGTGGTAGTGAGAGAGGTGGAGCGGATAGTGGTAGTGAGAGAGGTGGAGCGGATAGTGGTAGTGAGAGAGGTGGAGGGGATAGTGGGGAAAGAAAGGTGGAGCAGATAGTGGCAGTGAGAGAGGTGGAGCGGATAGTGGCAGTGAGAGAGGTGGAGCGGATACTGGCAGTGAGAGAGGTGGAGCGGATACTGGCAGTGAGAGAGGTGGAGCGGATAGTGGTAGTGAGAGAGGTGGAGCGGATAGTGGTAGTGAGAGAGGTGGAGCGGATAGTGGTAGTGAGAGAGGTGGAGCGGATAGTGGCAGTGAGAGAGGTGGAGCGGATAGTGGTAGTGAGAGAGGTGGAGCGGATAGTGGCAGTGAGAGAGATGGAGCGGATAGTGGTAGTGAGAGAGGTGGAGCGGATAGTGGCAGTGAGAGAGGTGGAGTGGATAGTGGTAGTGAGAGAGGTGGAGGGGATAGTGGGGAAAGAAAGGTGGAGCAGATAGTGGCAGTGAGAGAGGTGGAGCGGATAGTGGTAGTGAGAGAGGTGGAGCGGATAGTGGCAGTGAGAGAGATGGAGCGGATAGTGGTAGTGAGAGAGGTGGAGGGGATAGTGGTAGTGAGAGATGTGGAGGGGATAGTGGGGAAAGAAAGGTGGAGCAGATAGTGGCAGTGAGAAAGGTGGAGCGGATAGTGGCAGTGAGAGAGATGGAGCGGATAGTGGCAGTGAGAGAGGTGGAGCAGATAGTGGCAGTGAGAGAGGTGGAGCGGATAGTGGTAGTGAGAGAGGTGGAGCGGATAGTGGCAGTGAGAGAGATGGAGCGGATAGTGGTAGTGAGAGATGTGGAGGGGATAGTGGGGAAAGAAAGGTGGAGCAGATAGTGGCAGTGAGAAAGGTGGAGCGGATAGTGGCAGTGAGAGAGGTGGAGCGGATAGTGGCAGTGAGAGAGGTGGAGCGGATACTGGCAGTGAGAGAGGTGGAGCGGATAGTGGTAGTGAGAGAGGTGAAGCGGATACTGGCAGTGAGAGAGGTGGAGCGGATAGTGGCAGTGAGAGAGGTGGAGCGGATAGTGGCAGTGAGAGAGGTGGAGCGGATAGTGGTAGTGAGAGAGGTGGAGCGGATAGTGATAGTGAGAGAGGTGGAGGGGATAGTGGGGAAAGAAAGGTGGAGCAGATAGTGGCAGTGAGAGAGGTGGAGTGGATAGTGGCAGTGAGAGAGGTGGAGCGGATAGTGGTAGTGAGAGAGGTAGAGCGGATAGTGGTAGTGAGAGAGGTGGAGGGGATAGTGGGGAAAGAAAGGTGGAGCAGATAGTGGCAGTGAGAGAGGTGGAGCGGATACTAGCAGTGAGAGAGGTGGAGCGGACACTGGCAGTGAGAGAGGTGGAGCGGATCGTGGTAGTGAGAGAGATGGAGCGGATAGTGGTAGTGAGAGAGATGGAGCGGATAGTGGTAGAGAGAGGTGGAGCGGATAGTGGCAGTGAGAGAGGTGGAGCGGATAGTGGTAGTGAGAGAGGTGGAGCGGATAGTGGCAGTGAGAGAGGTGGAGCGGATAGTGGTAGTGAGAGAGGTGAAGCGGATACTGGCAGTGAGAGAGGTGGAGCGTATACTAGCAGTCAGAGAGGTGGAGCGGATAGTGGTAGTGAGAGAGGTGGAGCGGATAGTGGCAGTGAGAGAGGTGGAGCGGATAGTGGTAGTGAGAGAGGTGGAGCGGATAGTGGTAGTGAGAGAGGTGGAGCGGATAGTGGCAGTGAGAGAGGTGGAGCGGATACTAGCAGTGAGAGAGGTGGAGCGGATACTGGCAGTGAGAGAGGTGGAGCGGATAGTGGCAGTGAGAGAGGTGGAGCGGATAGTGGTAGTGAGAGAGGTTAAGCGGATACTGGCAGTGAGAGAGGTGGAGCGGATAGTGGCAGTGAGAGAGGTGGAGCGGATAGTGGTAGTGAGAGAGGTGGAGCGGATAGTGGCAGTGAGAGAGGTGGAGCGGATAGTGGCAGTGAGAGAGGTGGAGCGGATAGTGGTAGTGAGAGAGGTGGAGCAGATAGTGGTAGTGAGAGAGGTGGAGCGGATAGTGGCAGTGAGAGAGGTGGAGCAGATAGTGGTAGTGAGAGAGGTGGAGCGGATAGTGGCAGTGAGAGAGGTGGAGCGGATAGAGGCAGTGAGAGAGGTGGAGCGGATAGTGGTAGTGAGAGAGGTGGAGCGGATAGTGGCAGTGAGAGAGGTGGAGCGGATAGTGGTAGTGAGAGAGGTGGAGCGGATAGTGGCAGTGAGAGAGGTGGAGTGGATAGTGGCAGTGAGAGAGGTGGAGCGGATAGTGGCAGTGAGAGAAGTGGAGCGGATAGTGGTAGTGAGAGAGGTGGAGGGGATAGTGGTAGTGAGAGAGGTGGAGCGGATAGTGGTAGTGAGAGAGGTGGAGCGGATAGTGGTAGTGAGAGAGGTGGAGCGGATAGTGGTAGTGAGAGAGATGGAGCGGATAGTGGTAGTGAGAGAGGTGGAGAGGATAGTGGGGAAAGAAAGGTTGAGCAGATAGTGGCAGTGAGAGAGATGGAGCAGATAGTGGCAGTGAGAGAGGTGGAGCGGATAGTGGTAGTGAGAGAGGTGGAGCGGATAGTGGTAGTGAGAGAGGTGGAGCGGATAGTGGTAGTGAGAGAGGTGGAGGGGATAGTGGGGAAAGAAAGGTGGAGCAGATAGTGGCAGTGAGAGAGGTGGAGCGGATAGTGGCAGTGAGAGAGGTGGAGCGGATACTGGCAGTGAGAGAGGTGGAGCGGATACTGGCGTTGAGAGAGGTGGAGCGGATAGTGGTAGTGAGAGAGGTGGAGCGGATAGTGGTAGTGAGAGAGGTGGAGCGGATAGTGGTAGTGAGAGAGGTGGAGCGGATAGTGGCAGTGAGAGAGGTGGAGCGGATAGTGGTAGTGAGAGAGGTGGAGCGGATAGTGGCAGTGAGAGAGATGGAGCGGATAGTGGTAGTGAGAGAGGTGGAGCGGATAGTGGCAGTGAGAGAGGTGGAGTGGATAGTGGTAGTGAGAGAGGTGGAGGGGATAGTGGGGAAAGAAAGGTGGAGCAGATAGTGGCAGTGAGAGAGGTGGAGCAGATAGTGGCAGTGAGAGAGGTGGAGCGGATAGTGGCAGTGAGAGAGGTGGAGCGGATAGTGGCAGTGAGAGAGGTGGAGCGGATAGTGGCAGTGAGAGAGGTGGAGCGGATAGTGGTAGTGAGAGAGGTGAAGCGGATACTGGCAGTGAGAGAGGTGGAGCGGATAGTGGCAGTGAGAGAGGTGGAGCGGATAGTGGTAGTGAGAGAGGTGGAGCGGATAGTGGCAGTGAGAGAGGTGGAGCGGATAGTGGCAGTGAGAGAGGTGGAGCGGATAGTGGTAGTGAGAGAGGTGGAGCGGATAGTGGCAGTGAGAGAGATGGAGCGGATAGTGGCAGTGAGAGAGGTGGAGCAGATAGTGGCAGTGAGAGAGGTGGAGCGGATAGTGGTAGTGAGAGAGGTGGAGCGGATAGTGGCAGTGAGAGAGATGGAGCGGATAGTGGTAGTGAGAGAGGTGGAGGGGATAGTGGTAGTGAGAGATGTGGAGGGGATAGTGGGGAAAGAAAGGTGGAGCAGATAGTGGCTGTGAGAAAGGTGGAGCGGATAGTGGCAGTGAGAGAGATGGAGCGGATAGTGGCAGTGAGAGAGGTGGAGCAGATAGTGGCAGTGAGAGAGGTGGAGCGGATAGTGGTAGTGAGAGAGGTGGAGCGGATAGTGGCAGTGAGAGAGATGGAGCGGATAGTGGTAGTGAGAGATGTGGAGGGGATAGTGGGGAAAGAAAGGTGGAGCAGATAGTGGCAGTGAGAAAGGTGAAGCGGATAGTGGCAAAGAGAGAGGTGGAGCGGATAGTGGCAGTGAGAGAGGTGGAGCGGAAACTGGCAGTGAGAGAGGTGCAGCGGATAGTGGTAGTGAGAGAGGTGAAGCGGATACTGGCAGTGAGAGAGGTGGAGCGGATAGTGGCAGTGAGAGAGGTGGAGCGGATAGTGGCAGTGAGAGAGGTGGAGCGGATAGTGGTAGTGAGAGAGGTGGAGCGGATAGTGGTAGTGAGAGAGGTGGAGGGGATAGTGGGGAAAGAAAGGTGGAGCAGATAGTGGCAGTGAGAGAGGTGGAGTGGATAGTGGCAGTGAGAGAGGTGGAGCGGATAGTGGTAGTGAGAGAGGTAGAGCGGATAGTGGTAGTGAGAGAGGTGGAGGGGATAGTGGGGAAAGAAAGGTGGAGCAGATAGTGGCAGTGAGAGAGGTGGAGCGGACACTGGCAGTGAGAGAGGTGGAGCGGATAGTGGTAGTGAGAGAGATGGAGCGGATAGTGGTAGTGAGAGAGATGGAGCGGATAGTGGTAGAGAGAGGTGGAGCGGATAGTGGCAGTGAGAGAGGTGGAGCGGATAGTGGCAGTGAGAGAGGTGGAGCGGATAGTGGCAGTGAGAGAGGTGGAGCGGATAGTGGTAGTGAGAGAGGTGAAGCGGATACTGGCAGTGAGAGAGGTGGAGCGGATACTAGCAGTGAGAGAGGTGGAGCGGATAGTGGTAGTGAGAGAGGTGGAGCGGATAGTGGCAGTGAGAGAGGTGGAGCGGATAGTGGTAGTGAGAGAGGTGGAGCGGATAGTGGTAGTGAGAGAGGTGGAGCGGATAGTGGCAGTGAGAGAGGTGGAGCGGATACTAGCAGTGAGAGAGGTGGAGCGGATACTGGCAGTGAGAGAGGTGGAGCGGATAGTGGCAGTGAGAGAGGTGGAGCGGATTGTGGTAGTGAGAGAGGTGAAGCGGATACTGGCAGTGAGAGAGGTGGAGTGGATAGTGGCAGTGAGAGAGGTGGAGCGGATAGTGGTAGTGAGAGAGGTGGAGCGGATAGTGGCAGTGAGAGAGGTGGAGCGGATAGTGGCAGTGAGAGAGGTGGAGCGGATAGTGGTAGTGAGAGAGGTGGAGCGGATAGTGGCAGTGAGAGAGATGGAGCGGATAGTGGCAGTGAGAGAGGTGGAGCAGATAGTGGCAGTGAGAGAGGTGGAGCGGATAGTGGTAGTGAGAGAGGTGGAGCGGATAGTGGCAGTGAGAGAGATGGAGCGGATAGTGGTAGTGAGAGAGGTGGAGGGGATAGTGGTAGTGAGAGATCTGGAGGGGATAGTGGGGAAAGAAAGGTGGAGCAGATAGTGGCAGTGAGAAAGGTGGAGCGGATAGTGGCAGTGAGAGAGATGGAGCGGATAGTGGCAGTGAGAGAGGTGGAGCAGATAGTGGCAGTGAGAGAGGTGGAGCGGATAGTGGCAGTGAGAGAGATGGAGCGGATAGTGGTAGTGAGAGATGTGGAGGGGATAGTGGGGAAAGAAAGGTCGAGCAGATAGTGGCAGTGAGAAAGGTGGAGCGGATAGTGGCAGTGAGAGAGGTGGAGCGGATAGTGGCAGTGAGAGAGGTGGAGCGGATACTGGCAGTGAGAGAGGTGGAGCGGATAGTGGTAGTGAGAGAGGTGAAGCGGATACTGGCAGTGAGAGAGGTGGAGCGGATAGTGGCAGTGAGAGAGGTGGAGCGGATAGTGGCAGTGAGAGAGGTGGAGCGGATAGTGGTAGTGAGAGAGGTGGAGGGGATAGTGGGGAAAGAAAGGTGGAGCAGATAGTGGCAGTGAGAGAGGTGGAGCGGATACTAGCAGTGAGAGAGGTGGAGCGGATACTGGCAGTGAGAGAGGTGGAGCAGATAGTGGCAGTGAGAGAGGTGGAGTGGATAGTGGCAGTGAGAGAGGTGGAGCGGATAGTGGTAGTGAGAGAGGTAGAGCGGATAGTGGTAGTGAGAGAGGTGGAGGGGATAGTGGGGAAAGAAAGGTGGAGCAGATAGTGGCAGTGAGAGAGGTGGAGCGGATACTAGCAGTGAGAGAGGTGGAGCGGATACTGGCAGTGAGAGAGGTGGAGCGGATAGTGGTAGTGAGAGAGATGGAGCGGATAGTGGTAGTGAGAGAGATGGAGCGGATAGTGGTAGAGAGAGGTGGAGCGGATAGTGGCAGTGAGAGAGGTGGAGCGGATAGTGGCAGTGAGAGAGGTGGAGCGGATAGTGGCAGTGAGAGAGGTGGAGCGGATAGTGGTAGTGAGAGAGGTGAAGCGGATACTGGCAGTGAGAGAGGTGGAGCGGATACTAGCAGTGAGAGAGGTGGAGCGGATAGTGGTAGTGAGAGAGGTGGAGCGGATAGTGGCAGTGAGAGAGGTGGAGCGGATAGTGGCAGTGAGAGAGGTGGAGCGGATAGTGGCAGTGAGAGAGGTGGAGCGGATAGTGGCAGTGAGAGAGGTGGAGGGGATAGTGGTAGTGAGAGAGGTGGAGCGGATAGTGGTAGTGAGAGAGGTGGAGCGGATAGTGGCAGTGAGAGAGGTGGAGCGGATAGTGGCAGTGAGAGAGGTGGAGCGGATCGTGGTAGTGAGAGAGGTGGAGCGGATAGTGGTAGTGAGAGAGGTGGAGGGGATAGTGGGGAAAGAAAGGTGGAGCAGATACTAGCAGTGAGAGAGGTGGAGCGGATAGTGGCAGTGAGAGAGGTGGAGCGGATACTGGCAGTGAGAGAGGTGGAGCGGATAGTGGCAGTGAGAGAGGTGGAGCGGATAGTGGTAGTGAGAGAGATGGAGCGGATACTGGCAGTGGGAGAGGTGGAGCAGATAGTGGTAGTGAGAGAGGTGGAGCAGATAGTGGTAGTGAGAGAGGTGGAGCGGATAGTAGCAGTGAGAGAGGTGGAGCGGATTGTGGTCGTGAGAGAGGTGGAGCGGATAGTAGCAGTGAGAGAGGTGGAGCGGATAGTGGCAGTGAGAGAGATGGAGCGGATAGTGGTAGTGAGAGATGTGGAGGGGATAGTGGGGAAAGAAAGGTCGAGCAGATAGTGGCAGTGAGAAAGGTGGAGCGGATAGTGGCAGTGAGAGAGGTGGAGCGGATAGTGGCAGTGAGAGAGGTGGAGCGGATAGTGGTAGTGAGAGAGGTGAAGCGGATACTGGCAGTGAGAGAGGTGGAGCGTATAGTGGCAGTGAGAGAGGTGGAGCGGATAGTGGTAGTGAGAGAGGTGGAGCGGATAGTGGCAGTGAGAGAGGTGGAGCGGATAGTGGCAGTGAGAGAGGTGGAGCGGATAGTGGTAGTGAGAGAGGTGGAGCGGATAGTGGCAGTGAGAGAGATGGAGCGGATAGTGGCAGTGAGAGAGGTGGAGCAGATAGTGGCAGTGAGAGAGGTGGAGCGGATAGTGGTAGTGAGAGAGGTGGAGCGGATAGTGGCAGTGAGAGAGATGGAGCGGATAGTGGCAGTGAGAGAGATGGAGCGGATAGTGGTAGTGAGAGATGTGGAGGGGATAGTGGGGAAAGAAAGGTGGAGCAGATAGTGGCAGTGAGAAAGGTGAAGCGGATAGTGGCAGTGAGAGAGGTGGAGCGGATAGTGGCAGTGAGAGAGGTGGAGCGGAAACTGGCAGTGAGAGAGGTGGAGCGGATAGTGGTAGTGAGAGAGGTGAAGCGGATACTGGCAGTGAGAGAGGTGGAGCGGATAGTGGCAGTGAGAGAGGTGGAGCGGATAGTGGCAGTGAGAGAGGTGGAGCGGATAGTGGTAGTGAGAGAGGTGGAGCGGATAGTGGTAGTGAGAGAGGTGGAGGGGATAGTGGGGAAAGAAAGGTGGAGCAGATAGTGGCAGTGAGAGAGGTGGAGTGGATAGTGGCAGTGAGAGAGGTGGAGCGGATAGTGGTAGTGAGAGAGGTAGAGCGGATAGTGGTAGTGAGAGAGGTGGAGGGGATAGTGGGGAAAGAAAGGTGGAGCAGATAGTGGCAGTGAGAGAGGTGGAGCGGACACTGGCAGTGAGAGAGGTGGAGCGGATAGTGGTAGTGAGAGAGATGGAGCGGATAGTGGTAGTGAGAGAGATGGAGCGGATAGTGGTAGAGAGAGGTGGAGCGGATAGTGGCAGTGAGAGAGGTGGAGCGGATAGTGGCAGTGAGAGAGGTGGAGCGGATAGTGGTAGTGAGAGAGGTGAAGCGGATACTGGCAGTGAGAGACGTGGAGCGGATACTAGCAGTGAGAGAGGTGGAGCGGATAGTGGTAGTGAGAGAGGTGGAGCGGATAGTGGCAGTGAGAGAGGTGGAGCGGATAGTGGTAGTGAGAGAGGTGGAGCGGATAGTGGTAGTGAGAGAGGTGGAGCGGATAGTGGCAGTGAGAGAGGTGGAGCGGATACTAGCAGTGAGAGAGGTGGAGCGGATACTGGCAGTGAGAGAGGTGGAGCGGATAGTGGCAGTGAGAGAGGTGGAGCGGATTGTGGTAGTGAGAGAGGTGAAGCGGATACTGGCAGTGAGAGAGGTGGAGCGGATAGTGGCAGTGAGAGAGGTGGAGCGGATAGTGGTAGTGAGAGAGGTGGAGCGGATAGTGGCAGTGAGAGAGGTGGAGCGGATAGTGGCAGTGAGAGAGGTGGAGCGGATAGTGGTAGTGAGAGAGGTGGAGCGGATAGTGGCAGTGAGAGAGATGGAGCGGATAGTGGCAGTGAGAGAGGTGGAGCAGATAGTGGCAGTGAGAGAGGTGGAGCGGATAGTGGTAGTGAGAGAGGTGGAGCGGATTGTGGCAGTGAGAGAGATGGAGCGGATAGTGGTAGTGAGAGAGGTGGAGGGGATAGTGGTAGTGAGAGATCTGGAGGGGATAGTGGGGAAAGAAAGGTGGAGCAGATAGTGGCAGTGAGAAAGGTGGAGCGGATAGTGGCAGTGAGAGAGATGGAGCGGATAGTGGCAGTGAGAGAGGTGGAGCAGATAGTGGCAGTGAGAGAGGTGGAGCGGATAGTGGCAGTGAGAGAGATGGAGCGGATAGTGGTAGTGAGAGATGTGGAGGGGATAGTGGGGAAAGAAAGGTCGAGCAGATAGTGGCAGTGAGAAAGGTGGAGCGGATAGTGGCAGTGAGAGAGGTGGAGCGGATAGTGGCAGTGAGAGAGGTGGAGCGGATACTGGCAGTGAGAGAGGTGGAGCGGATAGTGGTAGTGAGAGAGGTGAAGCGGATACTGGCAGTGAGAGAGGTGGAGCGGATAGTGGCAGTGAGAGAGGTGGAGCGGATAGTGGCAGTGAGAGAGGTGGAGCGGATAGTGGTAGTGAGAGAGGTGGAGCGGATAGTGGCAGTGAGAGAGGTGGAGGGGATAGTGGGGAAAGAAAGGTGGAGCAGATAGTGGCAGTGAAAGAGGTGGAGCGGATACTAGCAGTGAGAGAGGTGGAGCGGATACTGGCAGTGAGAGAGGTGGAGCAGATAGTGGCAGTGAGAGAGGTGGAGTGGATAGTGGCAGTGAGAGAGGTGGAGCGGATAGTGGTAGTGAGAGAGGTAGAGCGGATAGTGGTAGTGAGAGAGGTGGAGGGGATAGTGGGGAAAGAAAGGTGGAGCAGATAGTGACAGTGAGAGAGGTGGAGCGGATACTAGCAGTGAGAGAGGTGGAGCGGATACTGGCAGTGAGAGAGGTGGAGCGGATAGTGGTAGTGAGAGAGATGGAGCGGATAGTGGTAGTGAGAGAGATGGAGCGGATAGTGGTAGAGAGAGGTGGAGCGGATAGTGGCAGTGAGAGAGGTGGAGCGGATAGTGGCAGTGAGAGAGGTGGAGCGGATAGTGGCAGTGAGAGAGGTGGAGCGGATAGTGGTAGTGAGAGAGGTGAAGCGGATACTGGCAGTGAGAGAGGTGGAGCGGATACTAGCAGTGAGAGAGGTGGAGCGGATAGTGGTAGTGAGAGAGGTGGAGCGGATAGTGGCAGTGAGAGAGGTGGAGCGGATAGTGGCAGTGACAGAGGTGGAGCGGATAGTGGCAGTGAGAGAGGTGGAGCGGATAGTGGCAGTGAGAGAGGTGGAGGGGATAGTGGTAGTGAGAGAGGTGGAGCGGATAGTGGTCGTGAGAGAGGTGGAGCGGATAGTGGCAGTGAGAGAGGTGGAGCGGATAGTGGCAGTGAGAGAGGTGGAGCGGATCGTGGTAGTGAGAGAGGTGGAGCGGATAGTGGTAGTGAGAGAGGTGGAGGGGATAGTGGGGAAAGAAAGGTGGAGCAGATACTAGCAGTGAGAGAGGTGGAGCGGATAGTGGCAGTGAGAGAGGTGGAGCGGATACTGGCAGTGAGAGAGGTGGAGCGGATAGTGGCAGTGAGAGAGGTGGAGCGGATAGTGGTAGTGAGAGAGGTGGAGCAGATAGTGGTAGTGAGAGAGGTGGAGCGGATAGTAGCAGTGAGAGAGGTGGAGCGGATTGTGGTCGTGAGAGAGGTGGAGCGGATAGTGGTAGTGAGAGAGGTAGAGCGGATAGTGGTAGTGAGAGAGGTGGAGGGGATAGTGGGGAAAGAAAGGTGGAGCAGATAGTGGTAGTGAGAGAGATGGAGCGGATACTGGCCGTGGGAGAGGTGGAGCAGATAGTGGTAGTGAGAGAGGTGGAGCAGATAGTGGTAGTGAGAGAGGTGGAGCGGATAGTAGCAGTGAGAGAGGTGGAGCGGATTGTGGTCGTGAGAGAGGTGGAGCGGATAGTAGCAGTGAGAGAGGTGGAGCGGATAGTGGCAGTGAGAGAGGTGGAGCGGAGAGTGGCAGTGAGAGAGGTGGAGCGGATAGTGGTAGTGAGAGAGGTGGAGCGGAGAGTGGCAGTGAGAGAGGTGGAGCGGATAGTGGCAGTGAGAGAGGTGGAGCGGATAGTGGTAGTGAGAGAGGTGGAGCGGATAGTGGTAGTGAGAGAGGTGGAGCGGACAGTGGCAGTGAGAGAGATGGAGCGGATAGTGGCAGTGAGAGAGGTGGAGCAGATAGTGGTAGTGAGAGAGGTGGAGCTGATAGTGGCAGTGAGAGAGGTGGAGCGGATAATGGCAGTGAAAGAGGTGGAGCGGATAGTGGTAGTGAGAGAGGTGGAGCGGATAGTGGTAGTGAGAGAGGTGGAGCGGATAGTGGCAGTGAGAGAGGTGGAGCGGATAGTGGCAGTGAGAGAGGTGGAGCGGATAGTGGTAGTGAGAGAGGTGAAGCGGATACTGGCAGTGAGAGGTAGAGCGGATAGTGGGGAAAGAAAGGTGGAGGGAATGGGGTGGGGAGAGAGTTGGAAGAGATGGAGGTGGGGGTGGGAAGACAGGTGAAGGGGATGACGGTGGGGAGAGAGGTGGAGGGGATGGAGTAGGCAGAGAGGTGGAGGGGATGGCGGCAGGGAGAGAGGTGGAGGGGACGGTGGTGGGGAGAGAGGTGGAGGGGACGGTGGTGGGGAGAGAGGTGGAGGGGACGGTGGTGGGGAGAGAGGTGGAGAGAATGAGGGTGGGGAGAGAGGCGGAGGAGATGGGTGGGAAAAGAGAGGTAGAGGGGATGGGGGCAAGAAGAGTAGGGAAGGAAGGTGGTGGGGGGGAGAGGAGGGGGAGGGGGAAGGAGGAATGGGAGGGAAGGGGAAATGGGGGGAAGGGAAATGGGGGGGAAGGGAAAATTGGGGGAAAGGGAAAATGGGAGGAAGGGAAAATGGGAGGAAGGGAAAATGGGAGGAAGGGAAAATGGGGGAATATGTGGAAGAGGGAAATGAGGGAAGAGGAGGGGGAAAAATTGGGAAGGGGAGGGGGAAGAAGGGGGGAAGAAGGGAGAGGGGGAAGAAGGGAGAGGGGGAAGGGGAAGGGGAAGGGGGAAGGGGGGAAGGGGGAAGAAGGGAGAGAGAGGGAAGGGGAGAGAGGGAAAGGAAGGGGGAGAAGGGGAAGAGGGAGAGGGGGAAGAGGGAGAGGTGGAAGAAGAGAAGAGGGGGAAGGAGGGGAGGGGAAGGGGAGGGGGAAGGGGAGGGGGGAAGAAGGGGAGAGGGGAAGAAGGGGAGAGGGGAAGAAGGGGAGTAGGGGGAAGGGGAGAGGGGGGAAGGGAAGGGGGAAGAAGGGAGGGGGAAGAAGGGAGGAGGGAAGAAGGGAGGGGGAAGAAGGGAGGGGGAAGAAGGGGAGGGGGAATTGAGAGGGGGGAAGGGGAGGGGGAAGAGGGAGTGGGGGAAGAAGGCGAGAGGGGAAGAAAGAGGTGGGGAGGAGGGGGAAGGGGAGGGGAAGGGAAGAGAAGGGGAAGAAAGGGGAGGGGAAGGGAAGGGGAAGAAGGGGGAGGGGAAGGGGGAGGAGGAAGGGGAGGGGGAGGGGGAGGGGGAGGAGGAAGAGGAGGGGGAGGGGGAGGGGGAGGGGGAGGGGGGAGGGGGAAGGTGGAAGAGGGGAAGGGGGGAAGAGTGGAAGGGGAAGAAGGGGAAGGGGGGAAGGGGGAAGAGGGGAAGGGGGAAGGGGGGAAGGGGGGAAGGGGGGAAGGGGGAAGGGGGAAGAGGGGAAGAGGAGGGGGAAGGGGAGGGGGAAGGGAGAGGGGGAAGGGAGAGGGGGAGGGGGGAAGGGAGAGGGGGAGGGGTGAAGGGAGAGTGGGAAGGGGAAGAAGGGGAGTGGGGGAACGGAGAGGGGGAACGGAGAGGGGGAAGGGAGTGGGGGCAGGGGGGAAGGGGGAAGAAGAGGAAGGGGGAAGAAGGGGAAGGTGGAAGAAGGGAGAAGGGGAAGGGGAAGAAGGGGGAAGGGAAAGAATGGGGAAGGGAGGTGGAATGGGAGGGGGAGGGGGGAAGGGGGAGGGGGGAAGGGGGAGAGGGAAGGGGGAGGGGGGAGGGGGAGGTGGGAGAGAGGGGGAAGGGAGAGGGGGGGAAGGGGAGGGGGAAAAGGGAGGGGGGGAAGAAGGCGAGAGGGGAAGAAAGAAGTGGGGAGAAGAGGAGGGGGAAGGGGAGGGGGAATGGGAGGGGGAAGGGGAGGGGAAGGGGAGGGGAAGGGAAGGGAAGGGGAAGAAAGGGAAGGGAAGGGGAAGAAGGGGGAGGGGAAGGGGGAGGGGAGGGAGGAAGGGGGAGGAGGAAGGGGGAGGGGGAGGGGGAGGGAGGAAGGGGGGAGGGGGGAAGGGGGAAAGGGGAAGAAGGGGAAGGGGAAGGGGGGAAGAGGGGAAGAGGGGAAGGGGGAAGAGGGGAAGAGGGAAGAGGGGAAGAGGGGAAGGGGGAAGAGGAGAAGAGGAGAGTGAAGGGGAGGGGGAAGGGAGAGGGGGAGGGGGGAAGGAAGTGGGAAGGGGAAGAGGGGGGAAGGGGAGTGGGGGAACGGAGAGAGGGAAGGGAGAGGGGGAAGGGAGTGGGGGCAGGGGGAAGAAGAGAGAGGGAGGGAGGGGAGGGAGGGGAAGACGGGGAAGGGGAGGAAGGGGAAGGGGAGGAAGGGGAAGAAGGGAGAAGGGGAAGGGGAAGAAGGGGGAAGGGGGGGAAGGGGAAGAAGGGGGAAGGGGGGGAAGGGGAAGAAGGGGAAGGGAAAGAAGGGGGAAGGGAAAGAAGGGGGAGGGGGAAGAAAGGGAAGGGGAAGAAGGGAAGGCGGAAGAAGGGGGAAGGGAAAGAAGGGGGAAGGGAAAGAAGGGAAGGGGAAAGAAGGGGGAGGGGAGGGATAAGAAGAGGGAGGGGGTAGAAGGGGAGGGGGAAAAGGGGAAGGGAGGAAGGGGGAGGGAGGAAGGGGGAGGGGAAGGGGAAGAAGGGGGAGAGGAAAGGGGGGAAGAAAGGGGAGGGGGAAGAAGGGGGAAGAGAGAGGGGGAGAGGAGATGGGGAAGGGGAAGAGGAAGGGAGAGGGGGAAGGGGAAGAGGAAGGGAGAGGGGGAAGGGGAAGAGGAAGGGAGAGGGGGAAGGGGGAAGGGAGAGGGGAAAAGGAGAGGGGGAAAGGAGAGGGAGAAGGGGAATGGGGTGGGTGAAGAAGGGGAGGGGAAAGGAGAGGGGAAGGAAGGGAGAGGGGGAAGGGGGAAGAAGGGAGAGGGGGAAGGGGGAAGAAAGGAGAGGGGGAAGAGGGAAGAAGGGGGAAGGGAGAGGGGGAAGGGGAAGGGATGGGGTGAAGAAGGGGAGGGGAAAGAAGGGGAGGGGAAGAAGGGGAGGGGGAAGAAGGGGAGGGGGAAGAAGGGATGGGGGAAGAAGGGGAGGGGGAAGAAGGGGAGGGGGAAGAAGCGGGGGGGGAAGAAGCGGGGGGGGGGAAGGGGGGGAAGAAGCGGGGGGAGGGGGGGAGAAGGGGGGGAGAAGGGGGGAAGAAGGGGGGGAGGGGGGAGGGAAGGGGGGGAAGAAGGGGGGAAGGAGGGGGAAGAAGCGGGGGGGAGATGGGGGAAAGAAGGGGGAAGAAGAGGAGGGGAAGAAGCGGGGGGAAGAAGGGGAGGAGGAAGATGCGGGGGGGAAGAAGGGGAGGGGGAAGAAGCGGGGGGATGAAGGGGAGGAGGAAGATGCGGGGGGGGGAGGGGGAAGAAGTGGGGGGAAGGGGAAGGGGAAGAAGGGGAGGGGGAAGAAGGGGAGGGGGCAGAAATGGGGGGAAGGGGAGGGGGAAGAAGGGGAGGGGAAAGAAGCAGGGGAAGAAGGGGAGGGGGAAGAAGGGGAGGGGGCAGAAGGGGGGTGAAGAAGGGGAGGGGAAGAAGTGGGGGGAACAAGGGGAGGGGGAAGAAGGGGAGGGGAAAGAAGCAGGGGGAAGAAGGGGAAGAAGGGGAGGGGGAAGAAGGAGAGGGGGCAGAAGGGTATGGGGAAGGGGGAAGAAGGGGGAGAGGAAAGGGGGGAAGAAAGGGGGGGAAGGGGGAAAGAAGGGGGAAGGGAGAGGGGGGAAAGGGGGAGGGGGAGAGGGGGGAAGGGGGGAGGGGGGAGAGGGGGGAGGGGGAGAGGGGGAAGGAGGGGAGGGGGGAGGGGGGAGAGGGGGGAGGGGGAGAGGGGGGAGAGGGGGGAGGGGGGGACAGGGGGAGGGGGGGAGAGGGGGGGAGAGGGGGGAGGGGGGCAGGGGGGAGAGGGGGGAGGGGGGAGAGGGGGGAGGGGGGAGGGGGGAGAGGGGAGAGGGGGGAGGGGGGGAGAGAGGGGGGGAGGGGGGGAGGGGGGGGAGAGGGGGGGGGGAAGAAGGGGGAGGGGGGGAAGAAGGGGGAGGGGGGGAGGGGGGAGGGGGAAGAAAGGGAAGGGGAAGAAGGGAAGGCGGAAGAAGGGGGAAGGGAAAGAAGGGGGAAGGGAAAGAAGGGAAGGGGAAAGAAGGGAAGGGGAGGGATAAGAAGAGGGAGGGGGAGAAGGGGAGGGGGAAAAGGGGAAGGGAGGAAGGGGGAAGGAGGAAGGGGGAGGGGAAGGGGAAGAAGGGGGAGAGGAAAGGGGGAAGAAAGGGGGAGGGGGAAGGGGAAAGAAGGGGGAAGAGAGAGGGGGAAAGGAGATGGGGAAGGGGAAGAGGAAGGGAGAGGGGGAAGGGGAAGAGGAAGGGAGAGGGGGAAGGGAGAGGGGAAAAGGAGAGGGGGAAAGGAGAGAGAGAAGGGGAAGGGGGTGGGTGAAGAAGGGGAGGGGAAAGGGGAGGGGAAGGAAGGGAGAGGGGGAAGGGGGAAGAAGGGAGAGGGGGAAGAAGGGAGAGGGGGAAGGGGGAAGAAGGGGGAAGGGGGAAGAAGGGGGAAGGGAGAGGGGGAAGGGGAGGGATGGGTGAAGAAGGGAGGGGAAAGAAGGGGAGGGGGAAGAAGGGGAGGGGAAGAAGCGGGGGGGAAGGGGGGGGAAGGGGGGGGAAGGGGGGGAAGGGGGGGGAAGGGGGGGAGAAGGGGGGAAGAAGGGGGGGAGGGGGGGAGGGAAGGGGGGGAAGAAGGGGGAAGAAGGGGAGGAGGAAGAAGGGGAGGAGGAAGAAGGGGAGGAGGAAGAAGGGGAGGGGGAAGAAGGGGAGGGGAAGAAGCGGGGGGGAAGGGGGGGAAGGGGGGGGAAGGGGGGGGAGAAGGGGGAAGAAGGGGGGGAGGGGGGGAGGGAAGGGGGGAAGATGGGTGGGGGAGGGGGAGGAGGGAGGGGGGGGAGAGAAGGGGAGGGGGAAGAAGGGGTGGGGAAGAAGCGGGGGGGAAGGGGGGGAAGGGGGGGAAGGGGGGGAGAAGGGGGGAAGAAGGGGGGGAGGGGGGGGAGGGAAGGGGGGGAAGAAGGGGAGGGGAAGGGGGGGGAAGAAGCGGGAGGGAAGGGGGGAGGGAAGGGGGGGAAGAAGGGGGGAAGAAGGGGAGGGGGAAGAAGCGGGGGGGAAGGGGGGAGAAGGGGGGAAGAAGGGGGGGAGGGGGAAGGGGGGGGAAGAAGCGGGGGGGAAGGGGGGAGGGAAGGGGGGGAAGAAGGGGGGAAGAAGGGGAGGGGGAAGAAGCGGGGGGGAGAAGGGGGAAAGAAGGGGGGAAGAAGAGGGGGGGGAAGAAGGGGAGGAGGAAGATGCGGGGGGGAGGAAGGGGAGGGGGAAGAAGTGGGGGGAAGAAGGCGAGGAGGAAGAAGGGGAGGGGAAAGAAGCAGGGGGAAGAAGGGGAAGAAGGGGAGGGGGAAGAAGGGGAGGGGGAAGAAGGGGAGGGGGAAGAAGGGGAGGGGGAAGAAGGGGAGGGGGAAGAAGGGGAGGGGGCAGAAGTGGGGGGAAGAAGGGGAGGAGGAAGATGCGGGGGGGAGGAAGGGGAGGGGGAAGAAGTGGGGGGAAGAAGGCGAGGAGGAAGAAGGGGAGGGGAAAGAAGCAGGGGGAAGAAGGGGAAGAAGGGGAGGGGAAGAAGGGGAGGGGGCAGAAGTGGGGGGAAAAGGGGAGGGGGAAGAAGGGTAGGGGAAGAAGGGGAGGGGGAAGGGGGAGGGGGAAGGGGAAGGGGGAGGGGGAAGGGGAAGGGGGAGGGGGAAGGGGGAGGGGGAAGGGGAAGGGGAAGGGGAAGGGGGAAGGGGGAGGGGGAGGGGAGGGGGAAGGGGGAGGGGGGAGGGGGAGGGGGAAGGGGGAGGGGGAGGGGGGGAGAAGTGGGAAGGGGGGGAAGGGGGAAGGAGGTAAGGGGGGGAAGGGGGTAGGGGGGAAGGGGGGAAGGGGGAAGGGGGGGAAGGGGGGAAGGGGGGGAAGGGGGGGGAAGGGGGGAAGGGGGAAGGGGGAAAGGGGGAAGGGGGAAGGGGGAAGGGGGAAGGGGGAAGGGGGAAGGGGGAAGGGGAAGGGGGAAGGAGGAGGGGGAAGGAGGAGGGGGGAGGGGGAACAGGGGGGGGGAAGGGGGGAAGGGGGGAGGGGAAAGGGGGGAGGGGGAAAGGGGGGAGGGGGAAAGGGGGGAGGGGGAAGGGGGGGAGGGGGACGGGGGAGGGGGAAGGGGGGAGGGGGAAGGGGGAGGGGGAAGGGGGGAGGGGTGGAGGGGGAAGGGGTGGAGGGGGAAGGGGGAAGGGGGGGAGGGGGAAGGGGGAGGGGGAAGGGGGGGAGGGGGAGGGGGAAGGGGGGGAGGGGGAGGGGGAAGGGGGGGAGGGGGAAGGGGGAGGGGGAGGGAAGGGGGTGGGGGAGGAGGGGAGGGGGAAGGGGGGAGGGGGGAGGGGGGGGGTAGGGGGGAGGGGGGAGGGGGAGGGGGAGGGGGGGAAGGGGGGGAGGGGGAAGGGGGAAGGGGGGAGGGGGGAGGGGGATGGGGGAGGGGGGGAGGGGGAAGGGGGGAGGGGGAAGGGGGGAGGGGGAAGGGGGGGTGGGGGAAGGGGGAAGGGGGGGAGGGGGAAGGGGGGAGGGGGAAGGGGGGAGGGGGAAGGGAAGGGGGGGAGATGGAAGGGAGAAGGGGGGGAGGGGAAGGGGGAAGGGGGGGAGGGGGAAGGGGGAAGGGGGGTGGGGGGAAGGGGGAAGGGGGGAGGGGGAGGGGGGAAGGGGGGAGGGGGAAGGGGGAAGGGGGGGTGGGGGGGAAGGGGGGTGGGGGGAGGTGGAAAGGAGAAGGGGGGGGAGGGGGAAGGGGGGAGGGGGAAGGGGGGAGGGGGAAGGGGGGTGTGGGGGAAGGGGGGAGGGGGAAGGGGGGAGGGGGAAGGGGGGAGGGGGAGGGGGGTGGGGGAAGGGGGGGAGGGGGAAGGGGGGAGGGGTAAGGGGGGGGGAGGGGGTAAGGGGGGAGGGGTAAGGGGGGAGGGGGGAGTGGGAAGGGGGTGGGGGAGGGGGGAGGGGGAGGGGAAGGGGGAGGGGGAGGGGGAGGGGAAAGGGGGAGGGGGAGGGGGAGGGGAAAGGGGGAGGGGAAAGGGGGGAGGGGGAAAGGGGGAGGGGGGAGGCGGAGGGGAAAGGGGGGGAGGGGGAGGGGAAAGGGGGAGAGGGGGAGGGGAAAGGGGGGAAGGCGGAAGGGGGGAGGCGGAAGGGGAAGGGGGGGAAGGGGGGAGGCGGAAGGGGAAGGGGGGGAAGGGGGGGAGGCGGAAGGGGAAGGGGGGGAATGGGGGTAAGAGGGAGGGGTAAGGGGGGGGAGGGGGGGAGGGTGGGGAAGGGGGGGAAGGGGAAGGGGGGAAGGCGGGGGGAAAGGGGAAGGGGGGAAGGGGGGAAGGGGTAAGGGGGAGGGGGAAGGGGGGAAGGGGGGGAGGGGGAAGGTGGAATGGGGGGGAGGGGGAAGGGGGGGAATGGGGGGGGAGGGGGAAGGGTGGGGAATGGGGGGAGGAAGGGGGGGAGGGAATGGGGGGAGGGGGAGGAGGAATGGGGGGGAGGGGGAGGAGGAATGGGGGGGAGGGGGAGGAGGAATGGGGGGGAGGGGGAGGAGGAATGGGGGGGGAGGAGGAATGGGGGGAGGGGGAGGAGGAATGGGGTGAGGGGGAGGAGGAATGGGGGTGAGGGGGAGGAGGAATGGGGGAGGGGGGAGGAATGGGGGGAGGGGGAGGAGGAATGGGGTGAGGGGGAGGAGGAATGGGGGTGAGGGGGAGGAGGAATGGGGGAGGGGGAGGAGGAATGGGGGAGGGGGAGGAGGAATGGGGGGAGGGGGAGGAGGAATGGGGGGGAGGGGGAGGAGGATGGGGGGGAGGGGGAGGAGGAATGGGGGAGGGGGAGGAGGAATGGGGGGAGGGGGAGGAGGAATGGGGGGAGGGGGAGGAATGGGGGGGAGGGGGAGGAATGGGGGGGGAGGGGGAGGAGGAATGGGGGGGGAGGGGGAGGAGGAATGGGGGGGAGGGGGAGGGGGAGGAGGAATGGGGGGGGAGGGGGAGGAGGAATGGGTGGAGGGGGAGGAGGAATGGGGGGAGGGGGAGGAGGAAGGGGGGGAGGGGGAGGAGGATGGGTGGGAGGGGGAGGAGGAAGGGGGGGGGAGGGGGAGGAGGATGGGGGGAGGGGGAGGAGGAAGGGGGGGAGGGGGAGGTGGAAGGGGAAGGAGGAAGGGGGAGGAGGAAGGGGAGGAGGAAGGGGGGGGGGAAGGGGGGGAGGAAGGGGGGGAGGGGGAGGAGGAAGGGGGGGAGGGGGAGGAGGAATGGGGTGAGGGGGAGGAGGAATGGGGGAGGGGGAGGAGGATGGGGGAGGGGGAGGAGGAATGGGGGGAGGGGGAGGAGGATTGGGGGGAGGGGGAGGAGGAATGGGGGGAGGGGGAGGAGGATGGGGGGAGGGGGAGGAGGAATGGGGGGTGGGGGGAGGAGGAATGGGGGGGAGGGGGAGGAGGAATGGGGGGGGAGGGGGGGGGAGGATGGGGGGAGGGGGAGGAGGAATGGGGGGAGGGGGAGGAGGAATGGGGGAGGGGGAGGAGGAATGGGGGGAGGGGGAGGAGGAATGGGTGGGAGGGGGAGGAGGAAGGGGGGGAGGGGGAGGAGAAAGGGGGGGGAGGTGGAGGAGGATGGGGGGGAGGGGGAGGAGGAAGGGGGGGAGGGGGAGGTGGAAGGGGGAGGGAGGAAGGGGGGGAGGAAGGGGGGGAGGAAGGGGGGGGAGGAAGGGGGGGGAGGAAGGGGGGAGGAAGGGGGAGGAGGAAGGGGGAGGAAGGGGGGGAGGAAGGGGGAGGAGGAATGGGGGAGGAGGGGGGGGAGGAAGGGGGGAGGAAGGGGAGGAGGAGGGGGAGGAGGAAGGGGGGGAGGAAGGGGGAGGAGGAAGGGGGTGGAGGAAGGGGGAGGAGGAAGGGGGGGAGGAGGAAGGGGGGGGAAGGGGGAGGAGGAAGGGGGAGGAGGAAGGGGGGGAAGGGGGAGGAGGAAGGGGGGGAAGGGGGAGGAAGGGGGAGGAAGGGGGGGAAGGGGGAGGAAGGGGGGGAAGGGGGAGGAAGGGGGGAAGGGGAGGAAGGGGGGGAAGGGGGAGGAAGTGGGGAAGGGGGAGGAAGGGGGGGAGGAAGGGGGGGAAGGGGGAGGAAGGGGGAGGAAGGGGGGGGGAGGAAGGGGGAGGAAGGGGGGGGGAGGAAGGGGGGGGAAGGGGGGGGAAGGGGGGGGGGAAGGGGGGGGGAAGGGGGGAGGAAGGTGGGGAAGGGGGAGGAGGGGGGGGAGGGGGAGGAGGGGGGGGAAGGGGGAGAAGGGGGGGGAAGGGGGAGGAAGGGGGGGGAGGGGGAGGAAGGGGGGGGAGGGGGGAGGTAGGGGGGGAAAGGGGGAGGAAGGGGGGGGAAGGGGAGAAGGGGGAGGAGGAAGGGGGAGGAGGAAGGGGGAGGAGGAAGGGGGAGGAGGAAGGGGGGGAGGAAGGGGGGAGGAAGGGGGAGGAGGAAGAGGGGGAGGCGGAAGGGGGAGGAAGGGGGGGGGAGAGGAAGGGGGAGGAAGGGGGGGTAGGAAGGGGGGGAGGAGGAGGGCGGGGAAGGGGGAGGAGGAAGGGGGGGGAATGGGGAGGAGGAAGGGGGGGAATGGGGAGGAGGAAGGGGGGGAAGGGGGAGGAGGAATGGGGGGGAGGGGAGGAGGAATGGGGAGGAGGGGGAGGAGGAATGGGGGGGAGGGGGAGGAGGAATGGGGGAGGGGAGGAGGAATGGGGGGAGGGGGAGGAGGAATGGTGGGGAGGGGGAGGAGGAATGGGGGGGAGGGGGAGGAGGAATGGG